>NW_024729389.1:0-6684 GCF_018991925.1 Homarus americanus | reverse complement strand
GCTCCCTACCCCAGTTCGCCTCGCCCGGCTCAAACCCGTAATAAATTCAGTTTCAACTCCCAGAAATCGTAGTTAAAGAGTAAGCAAAGAACTAGCCAGTAAAAAATATCATAATTCCGCAAAAAAAATTTATATTTTTGTTAAAGCTAGTCATTGCAGCGCAGTTTTTAATACTGAATACAGTGGTGGTGATGAACGTTTGGGGAAATGCGTAATTATTGAGTTATGACCACCCGGTTCCGCCAAAAGTGGGTTGGGCTTCGAAGCAAGAGGGAAAATGTGAAATAAAAAAATAAATACAGTAATCTAACCCAATCTGATCATTGTACTCACTTACTGGTTAAATATTGCGTAAATACTGACGTACGGTTTACGCTCGTTACGCGCTCCCGGGTTATAGTTTAGGCTCGTTTGTCATGACTCATTTGGCGGTATATTTGCCTAAAACATCAAGAAATTAGTGTTTCGACGTTAGAGAAACACTTAATATAATACTAAACCATATTAATGTATTTGTTTAAGCTCCAAAGTAGGTATCATAGGCCTTACAGCCCAGTGAAACTTGGGGATACGACCCTAGGAGGCAAGTGAACTGCAACAACCGGCTGGAAGTTTTTTTTTTTTACTTAAATCAGCATTTATTACGCCATAATTAAGTTTATTAAACACTACCCAAAAGAATAACCATTTCTCTTGGCCATTTTGACTGTAGACAGTCGGGGAAAACATTACAAGTAGATAATGGAGACTAGAGGTGTGGGGCAGCTCGAGCTTACCTGCCTGTCAACTACAGCCAGTGACTGGTGATGGTCCGTGAAGAATGGGGCGAAAATGAGTTAGTCGAGACTTTATATATGAAGGTTGAGAGTGACGTCACGAAGCTTCATTGAATCATTTTGATGCTTCATTGAAGCATTCGAAGCTTCGAACATGAATATACGTTAAAATACCTAAAAACGTCAAATTTATGACCAAATTTAACTTTTGATTAACTTTTAGGGTATAATACAGCGAAAATAGTGTCCCAAAACATAAAAACTAAAAACAGAAAAAATAAAAAGAAGAGAGAAATGCTGGGACTCGAACTCGGGCCTCAATGAGTGGCAGGTAAAACACTTATCCACTGGACTTTTCTGGGGAGTAAATTATCGACTTTTGGGGAAATATTACCTAATTTTGCAAAGTAGATTATCATAGAAAACGGGAAATTTGTATCATAGAAAATGGGAAATATCTACTTTCCGGGAAAGTTGGTTATCTACTTTCCTAAAAAGTAGATTTTTTTTCTACTTTTCGGGAAAGTAGATTATCGACTTTTCTGGGAAGTAAATTATCGACTTTTTGAGAAATATTACCTAATTTTGCGAAGTAGATTATCATAGAAAACGGGAATTTGTATCATAGAAAATGGGAAATATCTACTTTCCGGGAAAGTTGGTTATCTACTTTCCCGAAAAGTAGATTTGTTTTCTACTTTTCGGGAAAGTAGATTATCGACTTTTCTGGGGAGTAAATTATCGACTTTTGGGGAAATATTACCTAATTTTGCAAAGTAGATTATCATAGAAAACGGGAAATTTGTATCATAGAAAATGGGAAATATCTACTTTCCGGGAAAGTTGGTTATCTACTTTCCCGAAAAGTAGATTTATTTTCTACTTTTCGGGAAAGTAGATTATCGACTTTTCTGGGGAGTAAATTATCGACTTTTGGGGAAATATTACCTAATTTTGCAAAGTAGATTATCATAGAAAACGGGAAATTTGTATCATAGAAAATGGGAAATATCTACTTTCCGGGAAAGTTGGTTATCTACTTTCCCGAAAAGTAGATTTTTTTTCTACTTTTCCGGAAAGTAGATTATCGACTTTTCTGGGGAGTAAATTATCGACTTTTGGGGAAATATTACGTAATTTTGCAAAGTAGATTATCATAGAAAACGGGAAATTTGTATCATAGAAACTGGGAAATATCTACTTTCCGGGAAAGTTGGTTATCTACTTTCCCGAAAAGTAGATTTTTTTTCTACTTTTCGGGAAAGTAGATTATCGACTTTTCTGGGGAGTAAATTATCGACTTTTGGGGAAATATTACCTAATTTTGCAAAGTAGATTATCATAGAAAACGGGAAATTTGTATCATAGAAAATGGGAAATATCTACTTTCCGGGAAAGTTGGTTATCTACTTTCCCGAAAAGTAGATTTTTTTTCTACTTTTCCGGAAAGTAGATTATCGACTTTCTGGGAAGGAAATTATCGAATTTTGGGCAAATATTACCTAATTTTGCGAAGTAGATTATCATAGAAAACGGGAAATTTGTATCATAGAAATTGGGAAATATCTACTTTCCGGGAAAGTTGGTTATCTACTTTCCCGAAAAGTAGATTTTTTTCTACTTTTCGGGAAAGTAGATTATCGACTTTTCTGGGAAGTAAATTATCGAATTTTGGGGAAATATTACCTAATTTTGCGAAGTATATTATCATAGAAAACGGGAAATTTCTATCATAGAAAATGGGAAATATCTACTTTCCGGGAAAGTTGGTTATCTACTTTCCCGAAATGTAGATTATTTTTCTACTTTTCGGGAAAGTAGATTATCGACTTTTCTGGGAAGTAAATTATCGACTTTTGGGGAAATATTACCTAATTTTGCGAAGTAGATTATCATAGAAAACGGGAAATTTCTATCATAGAAAATGGGAAATATCTACTTTCCGGGAAAGTTGGTTATCTACTTCCCGAAAAGTAGATTATTTTTCTACTTTTCGGGAAAGTAGATTATCGACTTTTCTGGGAAGTAAATTATCGACTTCTGGGGAAATATTACCTAATTTTGCGAAGTAGATTATCATAGAAAACGGGAAATTTGTATCATAGAAAATGGGAAATATCTACTTTCCGGGAAAGTTGGTTATCTACTTTCCCGAAAAGTAGATTTTTTTTCTACTTTTCGGGAAAGTAGATTATCGACTTTTCTGGGAAGTAAATTATCGACTTTTGGGGAAATATTACCTAATTTTGCGAAGTAGATTATCATAGAAAACGGGAAATTTGTATCATAGAAAATGGGAAATATCTACTTTCCGGGAAAGTTGGTTATCTACTTTCTCGAAAAGTAGATTTTTTTTTCTACTTTTCGGGAAAGTAGATTATCTACTTTTCTGGGAAGTAAATTATCGACTTTTGGGGAAATATTACCTATTTTTGCGAAGTAGATTATCATAGAAAACGGGAAATTTGTATCATAG
Organism: Homarus americanus; assembly: GCF_018991925.1. Classification (NCBI taxonomy): domain Eukaryota; kingdom Metazoa; phylum Arthropoda; class Malacostraca; order Decapoda; family Nephropidae; genus Homarus; species Homarus americanus. Next base: position 3,432 of record NW_024729389.1, on the reverse strand, counting down.
AAAATGGGAAATATCTACTTTCCGGGAAAGTTGGTTATCTACTTTCCCGAAAAGTAGATTTTTTTTCTGCTTTTCGGGAAAGTAGATTATCGACTTTTCTGGGAAGTAAATTATCGACTTTTGGGGAAATATTACCTAATTTTGCGAAGTAGATTATCATAGATAACGGGAAATTTGTATCATAGAAAAATGGGAAATATCTACTTTCCGGGAAAGTTGGTTATTCACTTTCCCGAAAAGTAGATTTTCTGACTTTCGAAAGTAGATTATCGGGATCTTTTCTGGGAGGACCACGACTTTAAAATAGACACTAATTTTGCAAAGCAGATTATCAGAAAACGCAAATGGTATCACAGAGGTCGGGAAATATTCACTCTTCCGGGAAAGTTATTATTCATTTTCCGAAAAAGTAGATTTTTTCACTTCGGAAAGTAGATTATCGATTTTTCTGGGGAGTAAATTATCGACTTTTGGGGAAATATTACCTAATTTTGCAAAGTAGATTATCATAGAAAACGGGAAATTTGTATCATAGAAAATGGGAAATATCTACTTTCCGGGAAAGTTGGTTATCTACTTTCCCGAAAAGTAGATTTTTTTTCTACTTTTCGGGAAAGTAGATTATCGACTTTTCTGGGGAGTAGATTATCGACTTTTGGGGAAATATTACCTAATTTTGCAAAGTAGATTATCATAGAAAACGGGAAATTTGTATCATAGAAAATGGGAAATATCTACTTTCCGGGAAAGTTGGTTATCTACTTTCCCGAAAAGTAGATATTTTTTCTACTTTTCGGGAAAGTAGATTATCGACTTTTCTGGGGAGTAAATTATCGACTTTTGGGGAAATATTACCTAATTTTGCAAAGTAGATTATCATAGAAAACGGGAAATTTGTATCATAGAAAATGGGAAATATCTACTTTCCGGGAAAGTTGGTTATCTACTTTCCCGAAAAGTAGATTTTTTTTCTACTTTTCGGGAAAGTAGATTATCGACTTTTCTGGGGGAGTAAATTATCGACTTTTAAAAGAAAATATTACCTAATTTTGCAAAGCAGATTTATCATGCAGAAAACGGAAATGGTATCATAGAAAATGGAAATATCTACTCTCTCGTGAAAGTTATTATTTACTTTCCTTAAAAAGCAGATTTTTTTTTTCTACTTTTCGGGAAAGTAGATTATCGACTTTTCTGGGGAGTAAATTATCGAATTTTGGGGAAATATTACCTAATTTTGCGAAGTAGATTATCATAGAAAACGGGAAATTTGTATCATAGAAAATGGGAAATATCTACTTTCCGGGAAAGTTGGTTATCTACTTTCCCGAAAAGTAGATTTTTTTTCTACTTTTCGGGAAAGTAGATTATCGACTTTCTGGGAAGTAAATTATCGACTTTTGGGGAAATATTACCTAATTTTGCGAAGTAGATTATCATAGAAAACGGGAAATTTGTATCATAGAAAATGGGAAATATCTACTTTCCGGGAAAGTTGGTTATCTACTTTCCCGAAAAGTAGATTTTTTTTCTACTTTTCGGGAAAGTAGATTATCGACTTTTCTGGGAAATAAATTATCGACTTCTGGGGAAATATTACCTAATTTTGCGAAGTAGATTATCATAGAAAAACGGGAAATTTTGTATCATAGGCCGGAAATATCTACTTTCCGGGAAAGTTGTTATCGAATCCTTCCCGAAAAGTAGATTTTTTCTGTTTTTCGGGAAAGTAGATTATCGACTTTTCTGGGAAGTAAATTTCGAATTTTTAAAGTATTACCTAATTTTGCGGAAGTAGATTATCATAGAAAAACGTAAAATTTGTATCATAGAAAAATGGGAAATATCTACTTTCCGGGAAAGTTGGTTATTATTCATTTTCCGGAAAAAGTAGATTTTTTTTTCACTTTTCGAAAGTGGATTATCGACTTTTCTTTCGGGGAAGTAAATTATCTAATTTGGGGAAATATTTTACCTAATTTGCGAAGTAGATTATCATAGAAAACGGGAAATTTGTATCATAGAAAATGGGAAATATCTACTTTCCGGGAAAGTTGGTTATCTACTTTCCCGAAAAGTAGAATTTTTTTCTACTTTTCGGGAAAGTAGATTATCGACTTTTCTGGGAAGCAAATTATCGAATTTTGGGCAAATATTACCTAATTTTGCGAAGTAGATTATCATAGAAAACGGGAAATTTGTATCATAGAAAATGGGAAATATCTACTTTCCGGGAAAGTTGGTTATCTACTTTCCCGAGAAGTAGATTTTTTTCTACTTTTCGGGAAAGTAGATTATCGACTTTTCTGGGAAGTAAATTATCGAATTTTGGGCAAATATTACCTAATTTTGCGAAGTAGATTATCATAGAAAACGGGAAATTTGTATCATAGAAAATGGGAAATATCTACTTTCCGGGAAAGTTGGTTATCTACTTTCCCGAAAAGTAGATATTTTTCTACTTTTCGGGAAAGTAGATTATCGACTTTTCTGGGAAGTAAATTATCGAATTTTGGGCAAATATTACCTAATTTTGCGAAGTAGATTATCATAGAAAACGGGAAATTTGCATCATAGAAAATGGGTAATATCTACTTTCCGGGAAAGTTGGTTATCTACTTTCCTGAAAAGTAGATTTTTTCTACTTTTCGGGAAAGTAGATTATCGACTTTTCTGGGAAGTAAATTATCGAATTTTGGGGAAATATTACCTAATTTTGCGAAGTAGATTATCATAGAAAACGGGAAATTTGTATCATAGAAAATGGGAAATATCTACTTTCCGGGAAAGTTGGTTATCTACTTTCCCGAAAAGTAGATTTTTTTTCTACTTTTCGGGAAAGTAGATTATCGACTTTTCTGGGAAGTAAATTTTCGAATTTTGGGCAAATATTACCTAATTTTGCGAAGTAGATTATCATAGAAAACGGGAAATTTGTATCATAGAAAATGGGAAATATCTACTTTCCGGGAAAGTTGGTTATCTACTTTCCTGAAAAGTAGATTTTTTTCTACTTTTCGGGAAAGTAGATTATCGACTTTTCTGGGAAGTAAATTATCGAATTTTGGGGAAATATTACCTAATTTTGCGAAGTAGATTATCATAGAAAACGGGAAATTTGTATCATAGAAAATGGAAAATATCTACTTTCCGGGAAAGTTGGTTATCTACTTTCCCGAAAAGTAGATTTTTTTTCTACTTTTCGGGAAAGTAGATTATCGACTTTTCTGGGAAGTAAATTATCGAATTTTGGGGAAATATTACCTAATTTTGCGAAGTAGATTATCATAGAAACGGGAAATTTGTATCATAGAAAATGGGAAATATCTACTTTCCGGGAAAGTTGGTTATCTACTTTCCCGAGAAGTAGATTTTTTTTCTACTTTTCGGGAAAGTAGATTATCGACTTTTCTGGGAAGTAAATTATCGAAT
>NW_024729388.1:0-12644 GCF_018991925.1 Homarus americanus | reverse complement strand
TGCTAAACCCGCAGAGTAGTGGGCCGCACTGTATACCAGTAATAGAATTAACAAAACATTAAATATAAACTAAATACAGTACTGTACTGTACAGTTTATTGTAATAGAATAAATAAAAAACAATAGAATACTGTATATTAATTTACTTTGAGGTGTGTATGTCATATTCCCGGCAGCTTTGTTTACATATCAAACAGCTGAAAGTAGAGGCAGTCGATGATGACATGTCATATTCTTTACAGAGTGCATTGATTCTAATGCCTTCTTCGTGTTTCACAATAATTTCTGCACTGTTTATTATCAATGTGTTAACTAAATTTCAGAATGACCAATAATTTTAATGTAAAAATGCAAAATTATTCAAGAGACCAATAAACTCGATGTTCATTCCACTGTAAACAAAGTTAAACTGAGAAGCGTTGTTGGGTGATCTAATCAGCTCATAGGACAAAACCGTTCCCTGTACTGTCTATATTATCAATATGGGAACTAAATTAGAATAACATATAATTTTAATATAAAAAATGCAAAAAATATTCAAGAGACAAATTTTCTTGATATTTACTCCACCGGAAACGAATGTAAACATAGAATCAATTACTGTACTGTATTGGCAGACTAGCCGATCAGCTGATGCAAGACAACAAAAGCGTGGTTTGTCGTAAGGATTTCGTTAATCAAAGTTTTGTTCGTTAATTGAACTGAAAATCCTTATGGGAGGTAATTGTAACTTAAATTTTGCAAATCAAAATTTTGTTAATCAAACCGTTCATTAACCGAGAGACCACTGTACAGTGCATTCTCTTGTTTAATTGTATATGTTATCTTTAAGTGTATCCTCAAACTCCTCCAGTGCATTGTACAGTATGTTTAGGGCCCTCTGGGACATCCTTTCCTGTTCTTACATCGGATCACTGCATCGTTGTGTTCCACATCTATTTACTGTACCCATTGGAAAAACTATTTTGTTTCTTGCTGAGGTTTTTGTTTTCATAATATTCCCCCCTTAGCTACAAAACTTGTCCAAGTTACATGATGTGAAGCACTTCCTTTGGCATCGTCTCCTAGCGTGCGCACGCGCACACACACACACACACACACACACACACACCTAACTGATCGCTATAAGAACAGCCCAGCCCCAACCATTGTAAAAATTATCAATAACTTGTAATAAACCAGTGTATTCACTCCCAGTAAATACTACTTCTTGCACTGCCACTATGTTGAAATGCACTGTAGTTTGAGCTTTTCCCCATCTAGTTATTATATATCTTATTTTATCACTTATGTTACTTGTATATTATTTGTAATCAAACCCATTCCCAAATATGTAACTGTATATTTTCAGCCTTCTGGCTGCTCTTTCAATAAACCGTATTATTATTATTATTATTATTATTATTATTATATATATATATATACACACACACACACACACACACACACACACACACACACACACACACACACACACACACACACACACACACACACACCACACACACACACACACACCACACACACACACACACACACACACACACACACACATCCTCCAACAACCACACACTCCCTCCAACAACCACACACACCTCCAACAACTATACACACTCACCACCCACACACACCCTTCAACAACCACCAACACACACACACACACACCTCCAACAACCACCCACACACACCCTCCCAACACCACCACACACCCTCCAACAACCCACACACCCCTCCAGCAACCACCCCCCCACACGCCCTCCAGCAACCACCCCCCACACACCCTCCAGCAACCACCCCCACCCGCCCTCCAGCAACCCACCCCCCACCGCCCTCCAGCCAGCCACCCCCCCACACGCCCCTCAACAACCACCCCCCACACCTCCGACAGCCACCCCCCACCCGCCAGCAACCACCCCCCCCACACGCCTCGACAACCGCCCCCACCCATCAAGCAACCACCCCCCCACGCCTCCAGCAATACCCCACGCCCATCAAAGCAACCACCCCCCACGCCCATCAACAACCACCCCCACACGCGCCAACAACCACCCCCACACATCTTCCAGCAACCACCCCACACACCCTCCAGCAACCGCCCCCGCCTCCAGCAACCGCCCCCACCCCTCCAGCAACCACCCCCACGCCTCCCTTGTTACCCCCCGCGCCTCCTAACAATACCCCCGCCCTCAACATGCACCCCCACGCACTCAACAACCCACCCCCCACTCAGCCAGCTCACTTCCCCGCCTCTAACCGTACCCCACGCACTCAACAAGCCGCCCCCACGCCTCCAGCAGCCACCGCCCCGCCCTCCAACAACCACCCCCCACCCATCGACAACCACCCCCACATCGACAACCACCCCCACGCATCAACAACCACCCCCACCGCCCATCAACAACCACCACACCACGCACTCCAACAACCACCCACACCCACACACACTCAACAATACCCACCACCCACTCAACAGCCACCCACACACACCCTCCAACAACCCACCCCACACACACCTCAACAACCACCCACACACACCCTCCAACAACCACCCACACACACACCCTCCAGCAATACCCACGCCCTCCAGCAACCACCCACACACACACCCTCAGCAACCACCCACACGCCACTCCAGCAACCACCCACACCACTCAACAACCACGCCACACACACCCACTCCGGCGGCTTCCCACGCCTCCAGCAACCACCCACACACACACCCTCCAACAACAACCCACACGCCCTCCAACAACATAGCCACACCACTCCAGCAACAACCCCACACACGCCCTCCAGCAACCACCCCACACACGCATCCAACAATAACAGCACGCCCTCCAACAGCCACCCACACGCCGCTCAACAAACCACCACGCCCATCAGCAGCCACCCGCACTCGGCAACCACCCATCCAGCAACCACCCACTCCAACATTGCCCACACCTCAGCAACCGCCACACACGCCTCAACAGCACCCACCGCACGCATCAACAACCACCCACACACGCCTCCAACCAGCACCACACACCCTCCAGCAACCACCCCACACGTCATCGGCAACCACCCACGCACGCACCCATCGCCGGCCGTCCACGCGTCATCCGGCAATACCGCGCGTCATCGCTTAACCACACGCGTCCTCTGGCTGACACCAGCATCGCGCACGCACAGACACGCTCGACAACCGCATGCGCCCTCCAGCAACCACGCACACACGCACTTCCTTGACCACGCACACGTCGCTCCAGCGGCAACCACGCACACACGTCATCAACAATACACACGCCTCCAACAACCACGCGTATCATCGACCACACGCACGTCTATCCATCAACCACGCATCATCAACAACCACACGCACTCCTCCAGCAACCACACGCACACCCATCCGGTAACCACACACCCTCCAACAGCCACACACACACCCACTCAACAACCACACACACACCCTCCTTGACTATCACTGCACTCGCCTCAACAACCGCACCTGCTCACCCTCCAGCCCACCCTCCGGCTTCGCCACACGCTCTCAACGGCCATACACACTCCTCCAGCAACCACCACCCGCTCCCTCGGCAACCATACACGCCCTCAACAACCATACACACTCCCTCCAACATGCCTCCTCCAGCAACCATACACGCTCCTCTGGCAACCATACACACTCCCCCTCCAACAACCATACACACTCCTCCAGCAACCATACACTCCCCTCCAGCTGTACACTCCCTCCAACAGCCATGCACATCCTCAACAACCATAAACACGACAGACACATACCTTCCAACAGCCATACACACTCTCCCCTCCAGCAACCCACACCTCCCCTCCAGCAACCATCACACACACTCCCCTCAACAACCATACACACCGTCCAACAACCATACACACACACACACCCTCCAACAACCATCACATGCTCCCTCCAGCAACCACACACACTCCCCTCCAACAACCATACACCTCCCCTCCAACAACCTTACCTCCCCCCCCCTCCAGCAACCATACACACTCCCCTCCAACAACCATACACACTCACCCTCCAACCAACCCACACACCGCACGTCATCAACAAGCCACACTCCTCAACAACCACACCTCCTCCAACAAACACACACACCCTCCAGCAATAACCCACACCGCCCGTCAACCAACCACCCATCCAGCTTAACCACCCACACACACCCTCAACAACCACCCACACCATCCAACAACCACCCACACCCTCCAACAGCCACCCACACACACTCAACAACCACCCACACACCCTCCAACAATAACCCACACACCCACTCAACAACCACCCACACACCATCCAACAACCACCCACACCGTCAGCAACCACCCACACGCCCACACTCCAGCAACCACCCACACACCCTCCAACAACCACCACACACCCTCCAACAACCACCCGCACGCACTCCAGCAACCCGCCCACACCACACACCCTCCAACAACCACACACACGCCCTCCAAGCAGCCACACACACACGCCTCAACAACCGCACGCACGCCCTCCGGCTTTACCACACACCTCCAGCAACCACCCACACCACCCTCAACAACCACCCTCAACAACCACCCACACACACCCTCAACAACCCGCCCACACACACCCTCAGCAACCACCACACCCTCCAACAACCGCCCACACACACCCTCCAACAACCACCCCACACACACCCTCCAGCAACCACCCACACACACCCTCAACAACCACCCACACCGCTTTTCCCAGCAACCACCCACACACGCCTCAGCAACCACCCTCAAGCAACACCCACACACCCATCAACAACCACCCACACACCTCCAACAACCACCCACACACACCCTCCAGCAACCACCCACACACACACCCCTCAACAACCACCCACACCCTCAACCCGCCACCCACACGCATCAACGGCTGCTTACGCACCTCCAGCCAACCGCCACACACGCATTCCAGCAACCACCCACACGTCCTCCAGCAAACCACCCCACACACACCCACTCAACATGCCCACACACGCCACTCCAGCAACCATCACACACGTCCTCAACGGCTTTGCATTATCAACAACAGCCACACACCATCTCGGCAGCTTCACACCGTCACTACAACAGCCACACCTGCGCGGCCTCAACACACACACACACACACAGACACACACACGCACGCTCAACAACCACCACGCCCTCCAACAACCACACACACACATCCTCCAGCAACCACACACACACGTCACTCGGCAACCACGCACACACATCCTCCAACAACCACACACTCCCTCCAGCAACCACACACGCACTCAACAACCACACACACACCCTCCAGCAACCACACACACACCTCAACAATCACACACCTCCAGCAACCACACGCCTACAACCAGCCACACACACCCTCCAGCAACCACACACACGTCACTCAACAATCACCCACACTTACCCTCCAACAACCACCCACACTTGCCTCCAGCAACCACCCACACACTATCCAGCCTTAACCACCCCACACGCCCTCAACAACCACCCCCACCACGCCTCCAGCAACCTCCCACATGCCCTCCAACAATAGCCACACATCCAGCAACCACCCACACCTCAATAACCGCCCACACCTCCAGCAACCACCTCCCACGCACTCCAACAACCACCCACACACCCTCCAACAACCACCCCACGCACTCCAACAACCACACGCTATCAACAACCACCCCACACCTCCAGCAACCCCCCCACATCAATAACCACCCCCGCCCTCAGCACCCACCCCACGCACTCCAGCAACCGCACACACCCTCCGACAACCGCCCCACACACCCTCCAGCAACCCACCCACACCCTCCAGCAACCACCCCACACGCCTCAGCAACCGCCCCACACACTTATCAACAACCACCCGCACGCACTCAGCAACCACCCACGCATCAGCAACCACCCACGCCCTCCAGCAACCACCCACACACACCCTCAATGGCAACCACCCACCGCCCATCCAGCAACCACCCACACACACCCTCCGGCTTGACCACCCACACCCATCGAAGCAACAACCCGCACACCCTCCGGCAGCCGCCCCGCACGCCATCGGCAATACCCCACACACTTATCAACGAAGCCACCACACACGCATCAACAACCACCCACACTCAACAAGCCACCCCACACCCTCAACCAACCACCCACACTTGCACCCTCCAGCAATACCCCACGCCTCCAGCAACCACCCACACGCACCATCAGCAGCCACCCGCACCTCCAACAACCACCCACACACACCCCTCCAGCAACCACCCACACCCTCAACAATACCCCACCACACACCCCTCCAACAACCACCCACACCTCCAACAACCACCCACACACACATCACTCCAGCAACCACCTGCACACCTCCAGCAACCACCCACGCACGTCATCAGCAACCACCCACACGTCATCAGCCAGCCACCCACACACACGCCCTCAACAACCGTCCACGCGTCGCTCCAGCAACCACACACGCGTCATCAACAACCACGCACGCGTCACCACAGCAACCACACACACCAACCTCCAGCACACACAGACGCACACACACGCACACACACTCCAACAACCACACGCCACCTCCAACAACCCCACACACACACCACTCCAGCTTCAACCACGCACCTGCCCTCAACAACCACACACACACACATCCTCCCAGCAACCACACACACACATCCTCCAGCAACCACACACACACATCACTCAACAACCACACACACACATCCTCCATCAACCACACACACATCCTCCATCAACCCACACACACGTCCTCAACAACCGCACACACTCCCTCCAACAACCACACACACCCTCCAACAACCACACACACACCCTCCAGCAACCACACACACCCTCCAACAAACCACCACACACCCTCAACAACCACACACACACCTCCAACAGCCTGCTGCACTCACCCTCGCTTGTTACCTGCCCTCCAGCAACACACACACACACCCTCCAGCACCACACACTCACCTCCAACAACCATGCCCTCCCCTCCAGCAACCATACCTCCCCTCCAACAACCATACACACTCCCCTCAACAACCATACACTCCCTCAACAATATACACTCCCCTCCAACAACCATACCTCCCCCTCCAACAACCATACACTCCCCCTCCAACCATAGCTTACACACATACCTTCCTACCCTCCCCTCCAACAACCATACCTCCTCAGCAACCATACCTCCCCTCCAACAACCATACACACACAGATCCAACAACCATACCACACACACGCCCTCCAAGCAACCATCACTCCTCAGCAGCCATCGCGCTCCTCCAGCAACCATGCCGCTCCTCCAGCAACCATACACTCCTCCAGCAATAGCACTCCTCCGGCAACCATCACGCCACTCCAGCAATGTACACTCACCTCCAGCAACCACACGCGTCATCGGCAACCACACACACTCCATCAGCAACCACACACCCGCCTCCCCACTCCAGCAACCCACACACGCCTCCAGCAACCACCGCACACCTCCGGCAACCCACCCACACGCACCGCCAGCAACCACCACACACACTCAACAACCACCCACACACACCGTAAACAACCACCACACACGCAAATCCAACAACCACCCCACACACACTTATCAACAACCACCCACACCACGCCCTCAACAACCACCACACCCTCCAACAACCACCCACACACCCTCCAACAACCACCCACACACACCCCTCCAACCTGCTCGCCCACCACGCCCCTCAGCAAACCACCTCCAGCAATACCCACACACCCTCCAGCAATACTTCCCGCCGCCTCCAGCAACCACCCACGCCTCCAGCAACCACCCACACCCTCGACAACCACCACACCGCCATCGGCGCAACCACCCCACCATCCAGCAACCACCCACACACCGCACTCAACAACCGCCACACACACCATCCGGCAACACCCACACACACGCCCTCCAGCAACCACCCCGCACACGCCATCCAGCAACACCCGCACCACACCCTCCAGCAACCACACGCACCCACTCCAGCAACCACACACGCATCAGCAACCACCCACACACCTCAACAATACACCCACACACACCCTCCAACAACCACCCACACACCCTCCAGCAACCACACCCGCTCAACAACCGCCCCACACACACTCAACAACCGCACACACCATCAGCAACCACCCATCAACGAAAAACCACCCACACCGTCCAGCAATACCCACACACGCACTCCAGCAGCCACCCGCACACGCCCACATATCCAGCAACCACACGCGCACACTCCAGCAACCACCCACACACCGCCAACAACCACCCACACACACCGCTCCAGCAACACCCCACACGCCTCCAGCAACCACCCCACACACACCTCCAACAACCCACCCACACACACTCCAGCAACCACCCACACGCACCCTCCAACAACCACACCCACACACCTCCAACAACCACCCACACACACCCCTCCAGCAACCACCCACACACCCCCAGCAACCACCCACCCTCAACAACCACCCACACACACTCAACAACCACACACACCCCTCCAGCAACCACACACACCCATCAACAACCACACACACACACCTCCAGCAACCGCCCCACACACATCAACCCACCCACACACCACTCAGCAACAACCCCACACACACCCCAGCAATACCCACCGTCCAGCAACCACCCAGCACACGCCCTCCAGCAACCACCCAGCACCGCCCTCAACAACCACCACACACACACCCTCCAACAACCACACACACCCTCCAGCACCGCCACCGCACTCCAGCAACCGCCCGCACACGCCTTCCAGCAACCACCCACACGCCCTCCAGCAACCACCCACACACACCCTCAGCACAACCACCCACACGCCTCCAGCAACCGCCACACACCCTCAGCAACCGCCCCACACACACTCCAGCAATGCACCCACACACCATCCAGCAACCACCCACGCAGCTCCATCCAACCACCCACACACGCCCATCCAGCAACCACCCACACGCCCTCCAAAACACACATCAGCAACCACGCCACACCCTCCAGCAACCACCCACACGCACCCTCCAGCAACCCGCCCACGCACGCCCTCAGCAATCCACACGCACCACTCCAGCAACCACCCACCGCCTCAACAACCACCCGCACCTCCAGCAATCACCCACACGCCTCAGCAACCGCCGCACACACGCCTCCAACAACCACCCACACACACCCATCAGCAACCACCCACACCCTCCAACAACCACCCACACACGCCTCCAGCAACCGCCCACGCACCCCTCCAACAACCACACACACCTCAACAACCACACACACCACACTCCAGCAACACCCACACGCCCATCAACACCCACCCCGCACACACCTCAACAACCACCCGCACACGCCTCCAACAACCGCCACGCATATCAACCAATGCCACACCCTCCAGCAACCGCCCACACGCACATCCAGCAATACTCACGCCTCCAGCAATACCCACACGCCTCCAGCAACCACCCACACACGCCCTCCAGCAACCACCACACACCCTCAACAACCACCACACCCGCCACGCACACGCCTCCGGCAACCACCCACACACGCACCCTCCAGCAACCACCCGCACGCCTCCAGCAACCACCCACGCATCAGCAACCACCCGCACACACCCGCTCCAGCAACCACCACACACACCCATCGGCAACCACCCACACACTCAACAGCCACCCCGCACGCACGCCTCCAGCAACCCACGCACGCATCCGATAACCACCACACGCTCAGCAACCACCCCACACGCCTCCAACAACCGCCCACACACCCACTCCAGCAACCACCCACGCACCATCGCCGACCACACCACGTCATCAACAGCCACACGCGCCACACACCACACCACGCGTCCTCACACGCCACACACCGCCATCCAGCACACACCACGCAGACACCACACCCGCTCCCACCACACGCCTCAACAACCACACACACACGCCTCCAGCAACCACACACACGCCCATCAGCAACCCACACACACGCACACAGCCACACACACGCCCTCCAGCAACCACCACACGCCCCACACACACACCCTCCAACAACCCACACACACCCACCAGCAACCACACACACCCTCCAGCAACCACACACACGCACCACAACAACCGCACACACACCCTCCAGCAACCACACACGTCATCAACAATCACCCACACGCCACTCCAGCAACCACCCACACGCACTTCCAGCAACCACCCACACACGCCCCAACATCCCACCCAGCAACCACCCCACACACCCTCCGCACATGCGCATCAGCAGCAAGCCCACACGCCTCCAGCAGCCACCCACACCCATCTACCCACGCCAGCAACCACCCTCACCTCCAGCAACCACCCACACACGCCCAGCTAAACACTTACACCTCAACAACCACCCACACACCCTCAACAACCACACCTGCCGCCACCCCCCACACCCCTCCAACAACCACCCCCCCACCCACCACACCCACCCCACCCACACCCCTCCAGCAATACACCTCAGCCTCACCCACACACGCCTCAACAACCACCCACACACACCTCCAGCAACCACCCCACACGCCCTCAACAACCACCCCACACGCCCATCAGCCAACCACCCCACACGCACTCCAGCAACCACCCCACGCACACCCAGCAACCACCCACACCCTCCAGCAACCACCCGCACACGCCTCCAACCAGCCACCCACACACACCCTCCGGCAATCACCACACACCTCCACAACCACCCACACACACCCTCAACAACCACCCACACACCCCTCCAGCAACCACCCCACACCCTCCAGCAACCACCCACACACACCCATCAGCAACCACCCACACACGCCCCTCCAGCAACCACCCACACACCCATCAGCACACCCACACGCCCTCCAGCAGCAACCACCCACACACACGCCCTCCAGCAACCACCCCACACGCACTCCAGCAACCACCCCACACACGCCCTCCAGCAGCAACCGCCCACCACACCCTCAACAACCTCCCACACGCCACCTCCAGCAACCACCCACACGCCTCAACAACCACCCCACACACACCCTCAACGACCACCGCGCACGTCCCTCGACAACCACCCACCTCCAGCAACCACCCACGTCATCCTCAACCACCCACACGCATCAACAATGCCCACACACGTCCACTCAACACCATCGTCGCCAACCCCACACACGCGTCCTCCATACCACCACGGCGTCACATCAACCACACACGCCAACCTCCAGCGCGCACGACACGCACTGCACTGCACGCACTCCAGCATCCACACAGCCGCCCTCCAGCACACACACACGCATCACCAGCAACCACGCACGCACTCTCTAGCAACCACGCACAATGTCAGCAACCACACACACCGTCCTCCGTCACCACACACACACGTCTTCAGCAACTACACAGCACGTCGTCCATCAGCCACACACACATCACTCCATCATCCACACACACGCATCCAGCAACCACGCACACACTCCTCAACAGCCACTCACGCCCTCAACGACCACGCACGCACCTCCAGCAACCACACACACACATCGACAGCAACACACGCCTCGGCGATCGCATCAGCACATGCACTCGCCTACCACAACCATGCACTCGCCCATCAGCAACCACGCACGCACACGCCCCTCCAGCAACCACACACACGCTCACCCTCCAGCAACCATACACACTCCTCCAGCAACCATGCACTCCTCCAGCAGCCATGCCTCCCCCATCGGCAACCATACGCACTCTCAGCAACCATGCGCACTCCTCCAACAACCATTCACTCACCCCTCAACATCCGCGCACATCTGTCAACCATCACACTCCTCCAGCAACCATGCACGCTCCTCCAGCGTCGTCATGCACACTCTCTCAACAAGCATAAGCACGTTACGCACGGGTACCTTCATCATACACTCCAGCAACCATGCACACTCCACTCAACAGCCATACACACTCCCTCCAGCAACCATACACACTCCTCGGTCAACCATGCACTCTCCCCTCTAACAACCATGCCTCCTCCAGCAACCATGCCTCCT
The DNA here is from genome assembly GCF_018991925.1 of Homarus americanus. Taxonomy (NCBI): domain Eukaryota; kingdom Metazoa; phylum Arthropoda; class Malacostraca; order Decapoda; family Nephropidae; genus Homarus; species Homarus americanus. Next base: position 576 of record NW_024729388.1, on the reverse strand, counting down.
CCTGCTTAACCATACACTCTCCTCCAGCAAGCTTACACTCTCACTTAACCATACACACTCCTCCAGCAACCACCACACTCCCTTCCAACAACCATACACACTCACCCCTCCAGCAACCACACACGTCCTCCAGCAACCATGCACTCACTCCTCAGCAACCATGCACACTCCTCAGCAACCACACACACGTCCTCCAGCAACCACCCCACACTCCCTCCAGCAACCACCCACTCCCTCCGGCAGCACACGCACGCCCTCCAGCAACCACGCACACACACCACCCAGCAACCACACCACACTCCAAATCCGGCACAGCCACCCCACGCTCTCCAACAACCACGCACTTTCGCCACCACCCTCCAGCAACCACACACGTTCGACAACCACGCACACCCTCCAACAACCACACACACTGCCCTCCAGCAACCACACACACACCTCCAGCAATAGACCATACGTCAGCAATACACGCGTTGGCAACCACCGCCACGCTCCAGCAACCACACACACCACCGTCCATTATGCGCACATGCCCATTCAGCAGCTACACACACATGCCCTCCGGCAACCACCCAC
>NW_024729387.1:0-20734 GCF_018991925.1 Homarus americanus | reverse complement strand
GTATTAAATCTGCATTATCTTTGACCATCGCTCATTGGCCAGCTTATCTCTGCACTGTTCTCTGATATAATAAAGTATTGGTGAATGGGAATATTAATCATTTGTGAGTCACTTACTATAAAGGAAACTGTAACGGATTCTATGGACAGTTGGGAATATTTTCACGGAATAAGTCGGAGTAATTCCCCTCTTGCCCAAAAGCGATCCAAGGAGTTAATTCACAGAGCGAAAATCTAGACGAGTCTTCCTTGTTTGTTTTAGGTCATAACAACGAAAAGTTTAATAATGTTTATTACAATGATTCAGGTTTTACTGTAATTCTTCTTTTTTATATTTTTAGTATTTTGTAGATTTTTTTTTCACCCAGTTCATTTCTTGTTTAGATTCATTATTGCAATTATTTTTATTACAGAGTTGAATTAAAAGTTTATATCTAAGTATTTTACAGCTTCACAAATACTTTTATAAAATGTTGATACACACAGTGGACAGTTTTTGTTCTTTCTTGTAATACCTCAGTATTACTCTGTTAAATACTCTTACCATTTACACCTGACCATGTATTTATTTATTTTATAAATTGTTTAAAGAGAGAACATCACCAGCAGGATACAGATGTTGAAGTAAATAGAAGTTTGTAACCTAACCCTACCCCCCACTGCTACCCCTCCCTCTTGTCCCACATTCTTACTCGTCACTCCTACCCCTTACTCCTACCCCTTACTCCCACCCCTTAATCCCACCCCTTATTCCCACCCCTTATTCCCACCCCTTGCTCCCACCCCTTCCTTCTACCCCTTACTTCTACCCCTTACTCCTACCCCTTACTTCTACCCCTTACTTCTACCCCTTACTCCTACCACTTACTCCTACCACTTACTCATAACCCTTACTCCCACCCCTTGCTTCCACCCCTTGCTTCCACCCTCTTACTCGTACCCCTTGCTCCCACCCCTTACTCCTACCCCTTACTGCCACCCCTTACTGCCACCCCTTACTCCCACCCCTTACTCCTACCCCTTACTCCGACCCCTTAATCCCACCCCTTAATCCCACCCTTACTTCCACGCCTACTCCCCACCCCTTACACCCACCGGGGCTTAATTCCCACCCCTTACTCCTAATTCCCCCATCCCACCCCTTACTCGACCCCTTACTCCCAACTGCATCCTAATGCCCTAATTCCCAACTCTTACTCCCCACTCGCACTCCCCACCCACCCCACTCCACTCCCCACGCCTTACTCCCCATGCCTTACTCCCACCCCTTACTCCCACCCCTTACTCCCACCCCTTACTCCCACCCCTTACTCCCACCCCTTACTCCTACCCCTTACTCCCACCCCTTACTCACACCCCACTCCCACCCTTACTCCCACGCCTTACTCCCCCTTACTCCCACCCCTTACTCCCACCCTTACTCCCACCCCTTACTCCTTACTCCCACGCCTTACTCCCACGCACTCCCACCCCTTACTCCCACCCATTACTCCCATCCCTTACTCCCACCCCTTACTCCCACCCCTTACTCCTACCCCTTACTCCCACCCCTTACTCCCACCCTTACTCCCACGCCTTACTCCCACCCCTTACTCCCACCCCTTACTCCCACCCCTTACTCCCACGCCTTACTCCCACCCTTCACTCCTACCCTTCGCTTCTACCCCCACTGTTACCCAACACTACGCTGGTAATTGAAGACATCATACATTTGTTCACTTAGACACCACTTATTATTCAGGACCTAATGGCTATAATATCAGAGTCATTATTCTTAACTCAACTTTATATATATATCAATTGTCAAAAACCTTCACCACAAGAAAGAAAAGAACAGTCGGGTATGGCAGAAAATGTAATAAACGAACATGGAGTAAGACATCAAGCTCCATATTGTAAACAAGATCATCGTCATTGTTTATTTATTGCGAGGAAAAATATTGTTCGCAATATAATTATAAAAACCTTCTGTAATTCATTCTCTTCATTACACTAAAAGGTAATGAAGTATATAAAGAAAATAGTTTATAAATTACTAAAATAAAAATACGTATAAAAAAGTAAAATAACATCTATTGATGGAATAGAAAAGAATTATATCGTAAGTGGGTAAAAGATTTCTTGGGTAGGTTTTAGAATACAATAACTGTTTTCTGCATTACACCGATGGTTCCAAGTCAGAAATTATCCTTAAGTTTTGTGAATCAGTATTTACAGTTTTTCTTAATGGGTGACTTAAGTTACGGTCACACGATCCCTTTGATGAGCAATTAATTTGGAGCAAGAAATTACGAGTAATTTCTTCCAAATGTGGTCACACGAGTGGCTCTTGGTTCAGTTACTACAGCAAGAAAAAAAAGTTAACGCCGCTGTGCGAGTAGAAGGGAGACGGAACATCACAACAACAATGCAGACGACGCAGCAGCTATCCTTGGTATTATTGTTATTATTAAAAAGAAATGAGAGAAAGCGAAGAAAAACTATTGGGGACTCGTAAGTGGCTGGCGAGGAGGAGGAACGAGTGTTTAATATAGACTGGTTCAACTATCGTAGTTACAGTAGGGAGGGTTGTTAGTGTGTGGAGAATGACCGGCTGTATGGGCTTGTGTTTTGTAAACAAACACGCCAAAACACCACCCAAATAATAAACTCAGTGTGTCGTAAAAAACTGTTTGTGCATTTTATACATAATGTTATTGATCTATGTTATATATAGCCAAGGTAAATACTCGATAAATAAGCTTCGTGTCATTAAATATGGTATTAACCGGGTTTTGAACCAATAATCTTGCTCGAAATAGTCAAGAAATTGACTATCACGATTGTCAATAAAAATGCTTCAAAAACTTGCTCGAATTTCTCGAAAATTGCTCGAAATAACTTTCCGGCAAGAAATTGCTAAAAAAAAATGCGCCCATGTGACCAGTGCTTTAAGAATTGTATGTTATCCTCATGGCATTGGAAACACACACACACACACACACACCCCATACACAGTCACACACTCACCATGCACAATCACACACACCCATACACACACCGTACATGCACAAACCATACACACACATACACACACACACACACACACCATACATACACACACCATACACATACACACACCATACACACATACACACACACACACACACACCATGCACACACCATACAAACAAACAAACACACACCATATATACACACACACACACACACCATGCACACACACACCATGCACACTCACACACACACACACACCATGCACACACACACCATGCACACACACACCATGCACACACACACACACACACTAATTGTTTTAATTTAGTTCTTGGAACTCTTAAGTGGCAGCGCTTGATGTAAACACTTCTTGGCATTTTCTGTTTATCTAGTAGCAGGTATACACACAGATGTAATATGAGAAAATAAATTATGAATTCTGTCCAGGGAAGTGTTGTGAATATGACCTTGAGATAACACTTGTGTTAAGTGTGAATTTCCCTGTCTAGTGATATGTCCAACTACTACTCTGGGCCGCGAGACAGTGGTAGTGATTACAGATTGCCCACGAGGGGGCTAGTTTATTGGGCACCCCCTTACATCCTGTGCAAGGTGAAGCGCAGAAGCGTTTACAGTGCCCAACTGGGAAGCATGCGGAGTTCATGCTTGCCTTTATGACTCATGCATTAAGGGCGTAAAAGGCCTGAAGGGTCATGGGTTTTGTCAGCAAGTTACATAAAGTGACAATGATGAGTGTGTGGGGGGAAAATTCCCGGTACAATTTATCTGTTTATGGCAAAGTGTGGCAGGTCCCTATTAATGTGAGCGGTGTTTACTGAATCAGCTGACCCTGGCTCGACCTTTTGAGAGACGCAAGCCAAGTGATCTAAGAGTCGTGAATAACATGGTGAATTACTTGGTGTTATTCATTTGGGTGAATATTTGTATAAATCAAAGGTGCTGTCACACACACACACACACACACACACACCACACGTGGCACACCACCAACACACAGTTTCTGAGAAGGAGTTTGAGATTGTATTTAACGAAGTCTTAACTGGGAAAATGTTGTATGGCTTTTGTTATGGGGTAAGTTCTGGCGTGAACATTAAGACTATTTTCATAATTTTTTGTAACTAATATTTTTATCTGCCTGGTACAATTATTTATTAATTTGTATTGTAAGTTATGTCTTGATAGTCGATGTAATGTAACAATTTATTTTTTGTGTTAATGTTCATATAGATTGGTTCAGTGTTGCGGCTCTGACTCGTCAACGATGTTAATAAGCTCTTGAGTACATACTGCTGGTGAAACTATGTTATATTAACAACACGACAGACAAGTACTATAATACCTTAACATTTAACAATAATTCAGCCTTAATTTAATTTTTTCACCAACTTAAGACACATAACCCAGAAGGAAGTAAGACGGGCAACATAACGCGGGATATCGTGGCTTCACTAAGTGCAAATTATGGAACTTGAGGTAACACATTATGGGAAAATGCGAGCCCTGCTAAGTGGTTCTCCTCAACATGGACGCAAACATCAGATGGACAAAGAAACAGAAGAACCCCGGATATACATTCATTTATTCTACAAAAAAGTTACGTAAACGAGCGTTAAATACGTTTAAGTAATCACAGTTTACGAAGCTGAAGTCGAGATATTAGAAGATGAAGAAGACTTTAGCATATCAGTATACCCCACGACCGGCGCCAGGATGTTAAGTGTGCCATCAGGGTATATTAGCGCTGAGAGACGGGTGCTATCGTGGTATATTAGCATACCTCCACCCTGAATGGTATATCAAAAAGTACAGGATTTACTTCACAGATATTTAGTTATATCTATCGGTATATTATATAAATTATATCAATATATCTGTTTATACCAAATATGGCATCAGAGTATATCACCGTTTGCCATCATATTCTCTAAATAACCTCAAAGTATACCCCCCAATGTATACTATCATACACTATAAATGACACTGTAGTATGTTAGTATATAATCAGGGTATAACATAAATAATATCAGCATTGTTTAGAATATCATATATATTAAGCGTGAGGAATGGATGTATATGATTCAATATATCACAGTTACATAAAGCGGTATGTCAGCTCATCAGCATATCACTAGAATGACATCAGAGTATAGGACACTATACTCCAATAAATACTGTCAGGTATCTAAGTATATCAGGGTAATCACTGAGAAGTGTCAGAACATATCAGCATATTCCTTGACTGGTAACAAAGCATATCAACATACTCAAAGTATAATCAATGTCTCCGGAATAAACAAGCCAGTGACAGCAGCATATATTTCTGAAAATCAGCTGTGAAATATGTTCAGAACAGCCCAAAGTATACTATAATACTAAGCAACATTTGAAATATACCAGTATACTTCTTAACAGTCAGGGAAAAAATCATTATACAGATTAGTGTCCTCGAAGCAGATCAACTTGTCTCCTGCTTTCTGGGGACCCATTAGTGGCATATCAGTATATCCAAAGAGACACATCGGAGTATATTACCATATATCCCAAGTGCCATGAAGGGATATCAACATACCTGAGTATATTAACTAGCTCTCATAGTCTTCCACTCTCTCTTAGATCCATCAGAATATGTCAGCATATCACCCTATCTTCTGAAGGTCCAGTTTACCTTGTTCCGAAAGTATGTCGAAGCATACTAACAGATCCCCTGAATGCCTTGAGAACATATCAGTATACTTCTAGGTTAATTCATATCATATCAGTATATCCCCTGAATCTAAAGTATAACTAACCTCATTTCAAATTATTATTAGAGTATGTTAACATATTCCCTTAGAAACATACCAGCATATCTCTTATGTCATTACAGTCAACCAGTATACGCTCAGAGATAGATGCAAGCATATCAGGGTATATTAGCATACCCTGTAAGAGAGATATGAGCCTAGCTACATAACCCAGTATATCAGCATACCCCATATGCTCTTATAGTACATCAGCACACCCTCTGAGAGACAGAACCATACCAACATATCAGAACATATTAGTATATCCTTTAGAGTGATATGAACATAATGGCATATCAGATGACAAGAGTATATCAGCATAGTCTTTGAGGAGCATATCAGACCAACCTAGCATAAGCTCTTTAAGATAGATGGGAGCATATCTTAAATAGACTGGAACATACCAGAGCATATTAGCATATTAGCATATTAGCAAGGTGAGGAGGAGGAGGAGGAGGCAGGTGTCCACCGACCAGGTATGCCGATAGTCTGGTGATAATGTGGGTAAAACTGGTGTGTGTGTGTGTGTGTGTGTGTGTGTGTGTGTTCGTTCTCATGTTTATTTCTTGTAAGGTATGTGTCACCTAGCCGGCCATTTTGTTTACATTTTTCGGTCGCTCTAAAATACCATTAAAACAATATTGAGTATAAACGTTTGGCTCAACTGATGATCTCAAACATGTCCCAACTTTTTTTTGCCTCAACTCCACATTCTGTAACTCATTTAGGTAGATGTCCCTCACTACACATACACTGGACTATGTGTAATGTTGCAGCTAATGTGTTATCAAGATATTGCACATTATAAGTTCATGTGTGGTCATTATTATATCAAACGGAGGAATTTTAAAGAGCTATTACACCACCTGTATCATTAGTTGTCGCCAGGTGAAGGAATGTTTAGGTAGATTATATTTTATTTACTGTAATTAAAGTTTCAATACCTAAGACGTTCCACTATAAGAGTCTTTCAACCTCAGGTAAGGTCTAAAGACTTTCTACTCTAGGTCTTACACCCTGGAGTAGCTGTATCGTCCACATAGGTAATTACTCCACAAGGAACTACAAGTTACACCTTGATGTAATACTTCATTTACTGCCAAACTTTATAGGGAAATATTTTTTCACAAAGAATTTCAAGTTACAATTTCACATAATAAGTCACATTACAAACGTTCCTTCCGCTTACAGTTAAACTTTGCAATGTCAAGATATTTTTTTCACTGCAGAGGAAAGTATGCGTCATCATCACCACACACACACACACAAAGACAAAACTCCTGTATCCAGATTCTCAAAAGTTTATAAATTAAATTCTTCCCTAAAATTAAACAGACAATACATCTATTTATCATAGAGTATGTGAACAATATCGACGCCATATTGGTTACCATCTTTGAGTTATATAATTAGTTAGCTTCATAGTGTTAATTATTTAGTTAAATAGGAAAAATAATCTACTAGCGTGTGTTGTGACCAAAATAAATCAACATTGTATTTACTTTCTCCTCCAGGGGGCACTAAGTCTAGAAAAATGACACAATTGACATCTACATAAAGTGACTGATCAAGGGTAGATATTGGCTACCTTTTGTGTTACTTTGAGGTCGTAAGAACACACAGAGCTGCTCTTAAGGATGTTTACCACAATACACCTCAACCAGTTTCTCATTCACTAAGGTCAAACAATAAATCTGGTTCACAAGATACACCGTAAATTTTATTAGAATACAATAATCAATTACTGTATTATTGTATTGAGGCGAATAGTCTTATGGTGTTAAGATGTGTTCTTAAGCCACGAAGGTAAACAAAAGGTATTCAATATCTGCCTTGGTTGACGATGATCTGTAGACGTTAGCAAGTCCTCCTCCTCCTGCTCTCGAGTAAGGTAAGGAAGGCCTCACCTGACCAAAATTGTTAATTAAGATAGATTACCTGAAGATTAACCCTCCCAGCTTATTTCAACTAATGATTAACCTAACGCTACTTGGGAAGTTAAGTTAGGTTAGGTTAGGTTAGGGTAGGGTAGGGTAGGGCAGGGTAGGGTAGGGTAGGGTAGGGTAGGGTAGGGTAGGGTAGGTCAGGTCAGGTCAGGCAGTGCCAGTGTAGTTAATCTTGAGGTTAAATAAACTAGAGGCTAATCTTCACATGAGCCAGTAAGACACTTTGACGGAGGCGGTTACGTACAACAGGAAAGCTCTGATAACATATAATGTACTAGTATATACCGTTTAAGTTGCTGCAGCAGCTCTATACACCACTTATTGACTTACTCATTCACTGCCGTAGAAATATTTACTTCTCTAACAGTTTTCTATATGGTTCCCAGTCATTATAATACGACCTTGTAAAATCAAATGATCTAAATTAAACTAAACTTATCCAAATTAAACTTATTAGCTAACAAATCCTTCTAAAACACGATATATGCAAATCAAAAGTTCTAAATTCAACTTAACTTATCGTAATATAACTATTATAACTAAACCATTTTAATTAAACCTAACCTAAACACCTCAAGTGCCACAAACAGAAGGAAAAAACACCTTTAATATTATCGTGTAGGAGGCCCCTGTAACCCACTAACTCCAGGTAATGCATCTATATCAATCTACCTGCGTTAGAAGCTCTATACGTGGCTATGATCGTTACCCACTGCTGGAGAACATTTGTACTTCTATAATTACCCCTGGAGAAACAATGCACCAATTTACGATTTATTTATTTTATTTTTCATTTATTTGTTATTCTTGGTCCATACTGTAAACATCGCCCGCTTGTGAGTCCCGTCAGCCATTTTGTTCTAACTTTCGGGGATTCTAAAATAAGCTATAAATAAATAAATAAATAAATAAATAAAACAAGCATCTTTTGTTTTTCTAACCCATGAGCTGTGAGTCTTCATTATATACTTCAACATTAATGTAAACTAAGGCTAGAGAGGGTGTGTACAGTACTAGTGGAGTCAAGACGAGAAGGTATTTCAAATCCATAAAGGGTTTTACAAGTGGAGAGTCTTACAAGTGGAGGGTCTTACAGGTGGAGAGTCTTACAAGTGGAGGGTCTTACAGGTGGAGGATTTTAATAAGGATAAATACAGCAAGTCTTACAGTTGAATCAGCCAAGTCGAGGAAAACTCTTAAGAGTCACGTAACTTCTACCTGGTGTTACCTGTAATCAAGCTAAGGTATATGTAAGAAGAATATTATCTCGTTACTATCCATTCCTCTTCCACTATCCTGCGAGGTGGTGTATTAATAGGCACAGATACTCATGATAAAGAAGGAATAAAGAGAAAGACGCAAGATACCTATAAAATGCGACAGAATATACCCACACATGCGTAATCCTAACCCATCCCAACCCAACCCAACCCTATCCTACCCCCAGCTTCACCACAGTACACAAAGTCATTCTTGGTATCAGAATGACGCCTAAACACCCTGTATCGCCTAAGACACATTTGAATCGGATGGTTCGTTGACGGTTTTATTTCTTCGGTATAAACCAGAGAAGCAATTAGTTCGTGGGAACAGTGAGTCAAAATACTTCACATCAGCTTCGTTTACGACCTCCAGCTGATATTTACTTCTGTTGTCTATATCAATCACATTTTATAATGAAAACAAAAATATGGTTAGTTACTTAAAAATGAAAAAAAACATCATACTTAGATACTTAAGAGTGAGGAAAAAAGATACTTAAGATACTTAAAAATAAAAACACTCTTTGATACTTAAATTAGAACAAAATAAACGGACATAAAGATTTAACTATGAGCGGTGGATATTACGACATGTACCGGCTATCAATACAGAGGCGCTATTTAGCCGTGAAGTTCTCTCAGAAACTCAACAAGACAATATGTGGTCACGTAAAAATTTCAGGTTAATTTTTAACACCATCCGTCATTTTAAACCTTGGCACCTGTAGATTAAGAAAATATATGGTGATATTTTTTCTGATGGGATAAAGGTCGTATTTGTCCAGAGAAGTAAGAGAGGAAAAAAATCACTTGAGAGGCATGACGCACAGAGTGTCTAAGGTGATAAAAGATCATATACTACCATTTGGGTTTTCAAATTAAGTTCATTACATAAAATATCAAACTCATAAAGATTACAAAAGAACAGAACATCATGAGCTCTCTACAGCTATTGTCAGCCGTCAATATGCTGATGTACAGAAGCTACACAATGTTATTGGTGACTGTAATCCCAGGAAAATGATGCTCTTTTAAACTTGGTAACTGGAGCTGTAATGCCAGAAAATGCCCAATATGACAATCTATGTGCATATGAAGTTGGAAGACAAAATTATGAAAATTTTGTCAAGAAACGTATTGTTGGTCCATTGAGCATCTGGGAAAAGATGTCCAAGGTTAATCTTCTGTCGTGGAAAGCAGCAAATAAGACTTCAACCATCAAATTGCTATCACAAGTTATAGAACTTAAGCAGGACATACAGTATATGCATCACAGAAGGGCAGCACTGTACATATCAAGTCACCAGACACTGATGTGTTTGGCATATTAAAGCAGCCTCAACTTGGAGAAAATACAAGTATGAAAACAGGAACTGGTGAGCGACGACACATTGGGCAGAGAGCCTTACAGGTTTCCATGCCTTCACAGGATCTGACTGCATTGGAAAATTTGTTGGCAAAGGAAAGAAAGCATGTTGGAGCACTTTGATGAAATCTAACACAAAAGTCCTAGATGCATTCAAGATGCTGAGTAGACCAAATGCCCTCCAGCAGACATGTTTATTGGTCTAAAGGAATTTGTATTTAAGCTCTACTGTCCACGAATGACTTTCACTAAACTGTCATAACTTAGATGGCATCTCTTCAAGAAAACGCAGGCAGAAGCTGGAGAACTACCAGCGACTGCAGCAACTCTAAAGTATCATATATTGAGAGGAAGGTATCAAGCTCTTCTGTGGTCTTGTGATGCAGACAGTGAAATGCTTTCACAATTAGAGCATGGCTGGAAGATTGACAATGACTGTTTCATACTAGTAATATCAGACCAACCACCAGCTCCAGAAGCAATCACAGAACTTGTTAAATGTGGATGTGGCGTCAGGAAATGTGGATCATTGTCATGTTCATACAGAAAGAATCAGAAAGAATAGCATGACATGCACCGAGATGTGTAACTGTCAAGCAGATGATGAGAAATGCCTAAACAAGGTGAAGGAATCTGTTGTACACAGAAGACTCTGATGACGAGGACTGAAGCAATGTCGTAAATAATAACTTGTGACTTGTTTACACATGATGTATAACACTACAAACTTTTAATAAATATAAAACGGTGGTTCTAAGCTTTTCAGATAATGGTAATATGTATATGTTTAATTTCCAGTATTTGTCTTTAGCAAATAATTTTACTTACTGCAATCTCTTCTTTGCCAGAGACAGGATGGCATATATGAGCAGCCATGTTTGTAACACACTTATGATATTATAACAGCATTCATGATATATTATGTTAAATTGTAATCATATAATACTACATGTTCATAGGTTATTAGTCATGTTTTAAGTTAATTAGGACTTAATGGTAATACATCTGTGGTTCATTACGCCGCTCTTTAATAAAACTTCTTTAAAGGCATAAAACTTATAATAAACCGTTCAGAAAAAATGACACCACAGTTCCTTAACATAGTTTATAAGGATTATTATAATGTATGGTGTCAAAAATTAACATGAAATTTTTACGGGATTACTTAAGCTCCTACACTAAAACCTGCCGACCTAACCTAACCTTTTTTACCCACCTCTACCTACTTACCTAACCTGACATAATCTAACCTAACCTGACGTAATCTGACCTAACCTGACATAATCTAACCTAACCTGACATAATCTAACCTAACCTGACATAATCTAACCTAACCTGACATAATCTAACCTAACCTGACATAATCTAACCTAACCTGACGTAATCTGACCTAACCTGACATAATCTAACCTAACCTGACGTAATCTGACCTAACCTGACATAATCTAACCTAACCTGACGTAATCTAACCTAACCTGACATAATCTAACCTAACCTGACATAATCTAACCTAACCTGACATAATCTAACCTAACCTGACGTAATCTGACCTAACCTGACATAATCTAACCTAACCTGACATAATCTAACCTAACCTCCCCGTCTGACATAAGCTAACCTAATCAAACCTAACTTTCCCACCTACCTAACATAACCTATCTACTTATTACCTACCTAACCTAACTTAACCCAACCTGACATAATCTAACCTAACCTATTGAAACTTAACTTAACCACCTACCTCATCTAACACCACTTTGTAATCTCTCTGTGCTACAGCTGACAGGATGAGTATGGGGGGCACAATAAACTAGCCTCTAAGTGGCAAAATTAACAAAACTAACCTAACCTAACCCAACCTGACTTAACCTAACCTGATCTGATCTATCCAACTTAAAAAACTTAGAATATATAATAAAGCCGTTAGGTTAATTTAGGCTAAATATGGTTGATTCATATTTTGTTTTGACAGAAATTCCCGGCAAAATAACGTATCTATATTGAGAACCACCGCCATGTTGGTTCCACGTTAACAAGACACGGATACACTACAGAATAACCCGCGTTCGTTTAACCTCAATTACTACAGTTTACTTTATAATCTTATTTCACAATCTTCACTACATCTCGCTTCACAATCTTCACTGCATCTCACTTCACAATCTTCAGCCAGGTGAGGTTTATGGATCGGGCTTTTTGTGCGAGAGATAGGAAACGTAGGACTAGGGTATGTTTTCCTGGGGCTGGGATAGGGCATGTAGCCGAGAGGTTAGACAGAGTTTTGTCAGGGGAGGGTACCAATCCAGTAGTGTGTCTTAGTGTGGGGGGAAACGACATAGGTAAGGTTAGGAGTGAGGAACTTTTCAAGAGGTATAGGGAGGCGCTGGGGAAGATTAGAGATAGGGGAGGGGTCCCGATAGTATGTGGTGTCTTGCCTAGAAGAGGGGTTGGTCGTGAATGGCTGTCCAGGGCAATTGCTATTAATTGCCGACTGGAAAAACATTGTGCAAACAATGGTTGGGCATTCATTGATGACGGGCAACGATTTTATGGCAACGACTACCTGTACTGTCGCGACGGAGTACACTTGTCTCGTGAGGGGGTAAAGACGTTGTCTGCATCCCTGGAGCGTGAAATTGTCACTCCGAAGGGGGGGTTTCGCCAGTAGAGAGGGGTCGGGGAAAATGGGAGTCAAAAAACAAGCAGGTCCTGGGAAGTAGTGAAACAAAAGTAGATAATGCTGAAAATATAGTTAGTCATAATAACAAACATCAAAGTAATAAATGTAAAACAGATAGAAACGGAAGAAATATATTGAGTGTTTATTATACTAATAGTAGAAGTCTGTGTAACAAAATGGACCAGCTCAGGGCCATTGTTAGTAAAGAGAACATAGATATAATTGCAATAACGGAAACATGGATAAATTCAAACAGCAAGCATTTTTTAGCAGAATTTCATATTCCAGGATATAACCTATTTAAATATGACAGAGTAGGAAGGAGAGGTGGCGGTGTAGCAGTGTATATCAGGGTGTCATTAAAAGGCTGCAATAAATCAAACATTAAAACAAATAGCGACAATGAAAGTATTTGGGTAGAGATTGGTGAGGGCAGTAAAACCGTAGTCATTGGTGTTATATATAGACTACCTAATTTGAGTAGGAACGATGGTAAATTGCTATGGGAGGAAATAAAGAAGGCATCTGATAGAAACAATGTATGTATTCTAGGCGATTTCAACTTTTCAGGCATAGATTGGAAAAATCAACTTAGCGATAATGAATCTGAAGATTTTATAGAAGTAGTACAGGATAGTTTTATATATAAATTTATAAACTTGCCCACTAGAGGAAATAATATCCTCGATTTAGTTCTCAGTAATAATGAAAATCTAGTAAAAGATGTTGGGATTGGAGACGAACTAGGAAACAGTGATCATAAAGCCATATATTTTAACATAATATGGGATGGCAGGAAGAAGGAAAATTCGGCCTTGATCCCGGATTTTAGGAATGCTAATTACGGTAGCATAAGGAGAGACCTAAGGGATGACCCTATGGTCAAAAGATTAATCCCCCCCACACCTCCGGAAACTGTCAACTTAGGACGGGATAACCCCGAATTTAATTTAGCAGCTACTTATGAACAATTTATTGCGACAATCAATAATGCCCAAAATAAACACATCCCTAAAAGAAAATTCAGATCGATACGGAACCAACCAAAATGGATGAATAATAGACTCTTAGATCTTCTAGGGAAAAAGAAAGGAGTATATAGAAAAGTTAAGAAAGGCGAAAATCACTTACTTGGTTACTATCAGAACCTAACAAGACAGGTATAAACAGAAATTAGGAAAGCAAAGAGAAATTATGAAATCAAGGTAGCAAACGAATCGAAATATACCCCCAAAGCTTTTTATCAACTGTATAAATCAAAGGTTAGAGATACAATAGGTCCCCTTAAAACTACGACAGGAGAAATGACTGATGATGAGTTAGAAATGTGTAGTACGTTAAATAGTCATTTTCGCTCCGTATTCACAAATGAAAACCTAGCACAGTTTCCAGAAGTTCATAAGGTATATAACGACAGTATAGAAAATATGTTGATGAATATCAATATTACTAGTAATCTATGTGCTTAAAGTAATTAACAAACTGAAGTCTTCATAAATCGCCTGGTCCAGACGAGGTATATGCTAGAATATTAAAAGAATGTAGAGGATGAGTTGAGTAATCCATTAGCAGTTTTATTTAATAAGCCAGAATCGCTCAGTGCCAGAAGCTTGGAAACTTGCAAATGTAGTTCCGATTTTCAAAAAAGGGTGATAAATCAATAGCATCAAATTACCACGTCCCATTAGTCTTCACGCCAATCATAGGCAAGTTGCTAGAGTCAATTATTGCCACAAAAATCGTAGCCACCTTTAAAACATTCCTCCAACTTAATTCATTCTTCTGTTAACGGGTTCACCCAGGGACGCTTCTTGTCTCACAAATTCTGCTTACTTTTCAGAAAGTATTTGAAGCGGTAGATAATGATAAAGTCATATGATATAATTTATTAGATTTCAGTAAAGCATTCGATAGAGTCCCTCATGAGAGATTGATAAGGAAGGTAGAAGCATGAATAGGTGGATCAGTAGTATTGTTTTATTTCAGGGTCATGGTTAACTGGTAGGAAACAAAGAGTCAGCATAAATGGATTAAAGTCAGACTGGGGTGCGGTCAAAAGCGGAGTTCCCCAGGGATCTGTATTAGGCCCTCTGTTGTTTGTTATATTCATTAATGATCTTGATTTAGGCATAACTAGTAGGATTAGTAAATTTGCAGATGATACAAAAATGGGGAGAGCGATAAATTCAGACAGTGACTTTGAACACCTTCAAAGAGATCTAGATACCTTACATGAGTGGTCAGTAGACTGGCAAATGAATTTTAATAGTGATAAATGCAAGGTACTACAGATAGGGAAGACGAATACAAACGTTAAGTATAAACTAGGTAACACGGAAATAGAAAACTCAGTTTGTGAAAAAAATCAAGGTGTATTTGTTAGCAACGACTTGAAACCTAGAAAACAATATATTAGCGTTCGCAACAAGGCAAACAGGATTCTTGGGTTCATATCTAGGTCTGTGAGTAACAGAACTGCTGAATTTATCTTGAAACTTTACCTAGCATTAGTGAGGCCACACATGGATTATGCAGTTCAGTTCTGGTGTCCTTATTATAGAATGGACGTAGATTCTTGGAGAGAGTACAAAAGAAGACGACAAAATGATCCATAATATTAGAAACCTTCCATATGAAGAAAGACTGAAAGTTTAGGCTTACATTCATTAGAGAGGCAGAGTTAGGAGATATGATAGAGGTGTACAAGGGGTAAGTGATTAACAAGGGTAAATGGAAGATGTTCTGAAGCTCAGTAATAACGAAATAATCTAGAACAAAATGGCTTTTACCAGATAAATTCCGATTCAGAAAGGATATATAGGCAAGCACTGGTTTATAATAGAGTTGTGATATGTGGAATAGGCTACCGAGTGCTATAGTAGGATCGGGGACACTAGGGAGCTTCAAGACGAAGTTGGATAGGCACATGGAAGTGCTGGGATGGGTGTGAAAGGGATCTGCCCTGTATGGGCCAGTCGGCCTCCTGCAGTATCCCACTTTCTTATGTTCTTATGTTCCTATGTTCACCTCACAATCTTTACTACATCTCACCTCACAATCTTCACTACATTTCACTTCACAATCTTCACTACATCTCACTTCACAATCTTACTACATCTCACTTCACAATCTTCACTACATCTCACTTAACAATCTTCACTACATCTCACTACACAATCTTCACTACATCTCACTTCACAACCTTCACTACATCTCACTTCACAATCTTCACTACATCTCACTTCACATCTTCACTACATCTCACTTCACAATCTTCACCATATCTCACTTCACAATCTTCACCACATCTCACTTCACAATCATCACCACATCTCACTTCACAATCTTCACCACATCTCACTTCATAATCTTTACCACATCTCACTTCACAATCTTCACTACATCTCACTTCACAATCTTCACTACATCTCACTTCACAATCTTATACATCTCACTTCACAATCTTCACTACATCCCACTTCACAATCTTCACTACATCTCACTCACAATCTTCACTACATCTCACTTCACAATCTTCACTACATCTCACTTCACAATCTTCACTACATCTCACTTCACAATCTTCACTACATCTCACTTCACAATCTTCACTACTTCTCAATTCACAATCTCACTACATCTCACTTCACAATCTTCACTACATCTCACTTCACAATCTTCACTACATCTCACTTCACAATCTTCACTACATCTCACTTCACAATCTTCATTACATCTCACTTCACAATCTTCACTACATCTCACTTCACAATCTTCACTACATCCCACTTCACAATCTTCACTACATCCCACTTCACAATCTTCACTACATCTCACTTCACAATCTTCACTACATCCCACTTCACAAACTTCACTACATCTCACTTCACAATCTTCACTACATCTCACTTCATAATCTTCAATACATCTCACTTCACAATCTTCACTACATCTCACTTCACAATCTTTCACTACATCTCACTTCACAATCTTCACCATATCTCACTTCACAATCTTTACTACATCTCACTTCACAATCTTCACTACATCTCACTTCACAATCTTCACTACATCTCACTTCACAATCTTCACTACATCTCACTTCACAATCTTCACTACATCTCACTTCACAATCTTCACTACCTCTCACTTCACAATCTTCACTACATCTCACTACACAATCTTCACTACATCTCACTTCACAACCTTCACTACATCTCACTTCACAATCTTCACTACATCTCACTTCACATCTTCACTACATCTCACTTCACAATCTTCACCATATCTCACTTCACAATCTTCACCACATCTCACTTCACAATCTTCACCACATCTCACTTCACAATCTTCACCACATCTCACTTCACAATCTTTACCACAATCTCACTTTCACAATCTTCACTACATCTCACTTCACAATCTTCACTACATCTCACTTCACAATCTTCACTACATCTCACTTCACAATCTTCACTACATCTCACTTCACAATCTTCACTACATCTCACTTCACAATCTTCACTACATCTCACTTCACAATCTTCATTACATATCACATCACAATCTTCACTACATCTCACTTCACAATCTTCACCACATCTGACTTCACAATCTTCACCACATCTGACTTCACAATCTTCACTACATCTCACTTCACAATCTTCACTACATCTCACTTCACAATCTTCACTAACACCATCCTTCATCACTACATATAACATCCATCATCACTACTTATAACACCATCCACCATCACTACATATAGAACCATCCATCATCACTACATATAAAACCAACCTATCATCACTACATATAACATCATCCATCATCACTACATATAACACCATCCATCATCACTACATATAGAACCAACCTATCATCACTACATATAACATCATCCATCATCACTACATATAACACCATCCATCATCACTACATATAGAACCATCCTATCATCACTACATATAATATCATCCATCATCACTACATATAACACCATCCAACATCACTACATATAACACCACCCATCATCACTACATATAACATCATCCATCATCACTACATATAACTCTATCCATCATCACTACATATAACACCATCCAGCATCACTACATATAACACCAACCATCATCACTACATATAACATCATGCATCATCAATATATATATATAACACCATCCATCATCACTACATATATTACCCTCTTATCATCACTACATATAACACCATCCATCATTACTACAATATAACGCCATCCTTCATCACTACATATAACACCATCCATCATCACTACATATTATAACACCATCCATCATCTTTACAAACACCATCCCTCTTTACTATAGTGATAAACAGAGCTTTATTTTGTTGTCAATTTCTTTAAATTCCAACCTTATTAAACCGTAATTCTTTCTGTATGGTCAAATTTTGATTTGACCTCAGTGAGAGAGCTGTTAGTGTCAGTACATCACAATGGTGTTCCGACGCACTGTATCGAAGGTGACTAAGGTGGAGGTGAAGCCTTGCCAGATGAAGGAGAAGGGCCCCCGATCTAACAAACTGCAGACCACAAAACACACTAAGACCCAAAACAACAAGACCCAAAACAACAAGAAGAAGAAGGAAACTACCACTTTCTGCCGTGTACAAAAGGACCAGTACCTGCCATGGGGAGACTACATCTTCACCGGGAAAAAGACACAAAAGAAGCGCTGAACCTACGCTTCTGATATTTAAAAATACTGTAATAAAAAACATATTAATTGATTTTGTTTGTATTATTTATGCTTTTTTTTATTTTCATCTGTAAACGTGCTGTTTTGGGAATATATTTTGAGTTACATAATATTTAGGTACAGCAGTTTATTTCACTGTATCTACTTGTTTACCAAGTAACTGGACTTACAGTCTCCGATCGGGATTCTCAAAACAAATATTTGGCATCGAACTCCGTAAGTGAGCTCGTAATCTAGCCTGTAACTTACAGGACCTCAACACGATCAACCTGGATATAGTAGTCGCTATTTCCGGATTGCATGAAAAAAAATTAATAATATATGTTTTAATAATGCTTGTTAGACTTGTTTTATCATAGAATAATGAAGAAAATGTTTTGTACATCAACATACTAAAATACAATATTAGTTTTTTTTTACGACAAGAAGAGGCTTGGCTGTTCTATTTCTCGCTTTATGGAAGAGATGCAGCCTTTGTCTTCTTACAACTTTTCAAGTGATTTGTACCAAAATAGAAGATTTTTATTGTCCACATTTAGGGTATATTTTTTTTTATGACTGAATAAACTTGCAGATAGACCTTATTAATGTGGTATAGCTGTAAATATCCTTCAGTAATGAAATCCAAATATGAGGTCAAGTGAACATTTTTGCTTAGACTCCGCCTTTGTTAGGACCAAGTTATAACAAGTTATTCTGCCAAGTATCCAATAAGTACCCATGACTCAGAGTTAAATAATACCTAACCTAATCTAAGTTCATCAAACTTAATAAAAAAAGTGGGGCAAAAAATAAGTGGTAAAGAAATTTTTTTCTCAGAAAAAGAATTATATTCAGAGGTTTTTTATCCGATACCTTCAGTCGTGATTATTTTGATGCAAAATTAGTAAAATGTATTTAACCCTAACACTACCTCACCTTACCTAATCTTACCTTACCTTATCTAACCTAACCTAATGTTACCTAACCTAACCAAGCCGCAACGCTCATGACACAATTGAGTTCTCTAGAAAGTTTTAATTTCATTTTCTTTTTTTAAAAATACATTTGCAGAGACAACAAACTTTTGATAATTATTTCTCCAACATATCTATAAATCTGTTGATGATATATAAATTTAGGATAGGTTAGGTTTGGTGTGATTAGGATAGGTTAGGCTAGTTTAGGATAGTCTAAGTTAGCTTAGGAAAGGCTAAGTTAGGTTACGATACATTAGGTTAGGTTTTAATCTGCATGATATTTTTACTGAACTTTTAAACGATGTTATAATCCTGGCAGCAGGGTATCGATCACGAAAATAACACTTTGGTAGTTATAACATTTGATAAAGTTTATTATTACTGTAACATGAAACAAATCACTATAGCTGTATTTATCAATCCAGTATTAAATCTGTATTATCTTTGACCATCGCTCATTGGCCAGCTTATCTCTGCACTGTTCTCTGATATAATAAAGTATTGGTGAATGGGAATATTAATCATTTGTGAGTCACTTACTATAAAGGAAACTGTAACGGATTCTATGGACAGTTGGGAATATTTTCACGGAATAAGTCGGAGTAACTCCCCTCTTGCCCAAAAGCGATCCAAGGAGTTAATTCACAGAGCGAAAATCTAGATGAGTCTTCCTTGTTTGTTTTAGGTCATAACAACGAAAAGTTTAATAATGTTTATTACAATGATTCAGGTTTTACTGTAATTCTTCTTTTTTATATTTTTAGTATTTTGTAGATTTTTTTTTCACCCAGTTCATTTCTTGTTTAGATTCATTATTGCAATTATTTTTATTACAGAGTTGAATTAAAAGTTTATATCTAAGTATTTTACAGCTTCACAAATACTTTTATAAAATGTTGATACACACAGTGGACAGTTTTTAGTTCTTTCTTGTAATACCTCAGTATTTCTCTGTTAAATTCTTACCATTTACACCTGACCATTTA
>NW_024729386.1:0-4245 GCF_018991925.1 Homarus americanus | reverse complement strand
GGCACAGTGGATTCGGAACCTGGATCAGCACGATTATACCACCCAGTATGGGCCTGGGTAGATACATGGGAATGCTGACAGTCTGGGCCGACGACCGTGTGATTCTGATTCGAACACCGGTCTGCATTTTAAGAAAAGTTGAATGACATTTTAAAACTGAGACATCACACTTTATTACTAATAAGATAAGATAATATAACTTATACATATACAAATACAACATACAAATATGACAAGATAATACAAATCAGACAATTCAGTAGGCTTCAAAGCTAACTAACCCTAAAGATTATCGTGATTAAGGTTATTTGTCTGTAAATACAGAAAAAAATTCTCTCTCTCTCTGTATATATATATATATATATATATATATATATATATATATATATATATATATATATATATATATATATATATATATATATATATATATATATATATATATATATAACAAAGAAGTGTCTGTGTGTGTGTGTTTGTTTGTGTGTTTGTGTGTCCGCACGAGAATCTCGGAAACTACTTTACCGATCTGTAGTAATGTTGGATGGTGTTATATGTAGTGATAATGATGGATGGTGTTATATGTAGTGATGATGGATGATGTTATATGTAGTGATGATGGGTGGTGTTTTATGTAGTGATGATGGATGGTGTTACATGTAGTGATGATGGATGATGTTATATGTAGTGATGATTGATGATGTTATATGTAGTGATGATGGGTGGTGTTATATGTAGTGATGATAGGTGGTGTTATATGTAGTGATGATGGATGGTGTTATATGTAGTAATGATGGATAATGTTATATGTAGTGATGATTGATGGTGTTATATCTAGTGATGATGGGTGGTGTTATATGTAGTGATGATGGATGGTGTTACATGTAATGATGATGGATGGTGTTATATGTAGTGATGATGGCTGATGTTATATGTAGTGATTATTAGACAATAAAATAATAACAGTTTAAAGCTAAAAAATATATACTTTGCTGTACTGTTGTAGTGAAAAACATGGTGGAACTTACATACACTGTTAGTGAACTATTGATGGAAGAAGAAGTTTTAGGGACTGAACAGTAAGACAATCTGGAGCCTCCCAGAGGGTGGCGTCCTACCGTGGCCTAGCAGATGAGCCGCCTGGAGCAAACAACAGACAGTCGGTCACAGGAAACAGATCAGGAAAGGGAATCCTGTCTTAATGCTAACAGAAAGCAAACCACGTACAGTCGGCCACAGGAAACAGATCAGGAAAGGGAATCCTGCCTTAATGCTAACAGAAAGCGAACAGCGGACAGTCGGTCACAGGAAACAGATCAGGAAAGGGAATCCCGTCTTAATGCTCAGAGAGAGCGAACAGCGGACAGTCGGTCACAGGAAACAGATCAGGAAAGGGAATCCCGTCTTAATGCTGACAGATAGCAAACAGCAGAAAGGCCTTCTCTAGAAAATGATCAAGCGCATGAAATTTATTTGAATGCTAATAGACAGAGAGCTGCGGGATCCAGAATTCTAAGAAAGAATACATAGTGGCATCCACTTGCAAGAGCAGCATTTAACTATGACAATGAGATAGAATATGAAAAGTATCTCTCTGTTGTCATTGGCAACATGGATAAGAAATGTGAACACTGCGGTGCAAAGAAGTATAAAGGAGAATCTGCTGGACTGTGATGCTCTCATGGGAAAGTACGACTGCCAAATTTGGAAAAACCACCACAACCATTGAAGACTCTCATGCTGGGAACAACACCAGAGTCAAAACACTTCTTGGAAAATATACTGAAGTACAATTCATGCTTCCAGATGACATCCTTTGGAGCTACTAGAGTGGTTCGTGAGCACGGATACATACCAACATTTAAAGTCCAGGGTCAAGTCTATCACAAAGCAGGATCCCTCTTACCACTGGAAGATGAGCAGGCAAAGCTCCTCCAAATCTACTTCATGGGAGATCATAAAAAGCAGACTTCTATCAGGTGTGGCAACATTCAAGGTGTCAGACATGACATTGTCCTATCTATCCAAGATATACTGCATGAGCGCAACACGTATCTACAATCATTTAAAAATGCCCTGGAAAACATGCCTTCTGACGAGTACAAAATCAGGATCAAAGCAGACGCGACCCCTAAGGGAGATACAATGCTCCTGTAGTTGATGAAGTAGCCATTCTGATTGTCGGTCAAGAATTTGAGAAACGAGACATCATTCTCAAAATGAGAGACGAGTCGCTCACAAGAATATCAGAGACACATCGATCTTATGATGCACTGCAGTATCCTCTCATCTTCTGGAAAGGTGAAGACGGATATCACTTCAATATTCCTCACACAGATGCAGCGACTGGTGAGGCAAAAGTAGGTACGAAAGTCTCATCCAATGACTTTTATTCATACAGATTCATGATTAGAGAAGACAGTTTCAACCAGATACTAAGATCAAGGAACCTCTTCCACCAGTTTGTAGTGGACATGTATGCCAAAATTGAAACAGAAAGACTCACCTTCATACGACTCAACCAATAGAAGCTTAGGGTTGATGACTACATTCATCTGAGAGATGCAATAGCAAGGGATGGACATGTGGGCAATGTTGGATAGCTGGTGATTCTCCCCTCCTTCTTCACTGGAGGTCCTCGATACATGCATGAAAAGACTCAGAATGCCATGACCTACTTCAGAAACTAGACGACCAGATCTCTTCATTACTTTTACATGCAACCCTGTATGGACTGACATAACAGAAGCTCTAATATAATATAATATATATATATATATATATATATATATATATATATATATATATATATATATATATATATATATATATATATATATATATATATATATATATATATATATATATATATATATATATATTAATGTAGCTCCACAGTGAAAACGTGGATAAGATAAATCTTGATAAAATCACACGGGGAAAAGGGAAACAATGGAGCACCTTAGCTTTCGTCTTTATTCAAGACATCTTCAGAGGCAACTGAATAACATGGACAGAGAAATGCTTAGATATATAGGGTGACCTTATTAAACATGAGGTCAGGTCATAATGATGTCATCCACTAATCCCCACACCAACACACACGTAGAGGAGCTTAAGAGAAAGGGCTGACGTGACTTGACTATCAAGTCAGGTAAAAAATAAGGGACCCACTAAATATCTATCCTACATCTAGTTCCAAGGTTTTCAAAGCATTTTTAACATTGGGCCACTGACAAATAAATTTATGTAACATATTATCAGTTTTGTACTGACCATCGCTAAGGTTTATTGATTTTAATTCCCTAATCAACCTAGCTTAAACCAGAAGTTTTTCTGTGACGTAAGATGATTTGTATACTTCTAAGCTTTTTTCCCAATCAATGGGATGATTATTATTTCTAACATGAACGAACATTGCACTGCTTTCAGATGCTGTTCTGATATTGTACTTATGTTGTTTGATTCTGAGCTGCAGTGCTTTCCCTGTCTGTCCTACATAATTTCCATTACATTTGCTACATGGAATACAATAAACACTTCCATTTACATTCAAAGTTGGGCTATTCACTTTTACACTCATATTGCAACCCATGTTTATAAAGTTATTCACCATACCTTCAACAATGTTTTTATAGATTAGATCTTTTCTATTGCCGAAAAAACTATACACAACATTCTTGAAACTATTCCATGCTTCTTTCTCACACTGGTTCATCGATTCTTCAACTTGGTGGTACAACATTAACTTTCGGATTTGAGGGCCCACGATAATGCCAGCTTTGATTTTTTTATTTGTGACTGATGGAAATTCCCTGCATATGTACCGGAAACAATCACTTTCCTTATCTAGGACTTTTACAAATTGTTTCATTAACCCTAATTTGATACGCAGAGGAGGCAACACCACTTTCTTAGAGTCAATCAATGGTTAATGTAGAATATTTTTTGAACCTGGCACAATAGTTTGTCCAGGTGGCCAGTGTTTTTGGTCCCAATGCTCACGTCTTGCCCAGCTGTCCCACTCACACAAAAAACATAGCATTTTCGTGTATCCTGTAGTGGACTTCTCCCCTACAACTGCGTAGCGGCATCACCAGCTGCTACCATCTTCCCTAGCAACCAAGCGAGCGGCGACACCAGATGTTACCTTTACCTAGCAACGGAACCAAAGACCGGCGACTTTCTCGGGTTTTCCCAACATGACTAATAGAGGACTCACGGCTGCTGGGTATATAAGCTCTG
>NW_024729385.1:0-5914 GCF_018991925.1 Homarus americanus | reverse complement strand
TCCATCAGGAGTCAGGTGAGGTCAAGCCACTGAGCACTACAGCCTGCAGGCCGGCTCTCGGTCACAGAGATCAGACTCTTATCACTTGTTACCCAGTGAACACCTCACTTAAGAGTTCCAGAACTAATTTAAAACAATTGTGTGTGATATAAAAACAGCTATCACAAGAAAACAATATTATGTGAGAAAGGGGAGTTTATTAGCTGAATTATTGAACGGCTAACACAGATAAAACCCATTTTTCAATAACAATGCAGGAATTATTTATATATATATTTATATAATCTGACTTGTAACTAGTGAAATAATATATATATTTTTTATTTTGTTTTACTCGTAAGCTTTCCCCTGCTCCACAATGACTGTAGGACATGGACAGTATCCGCGAAATGAGGAAACGTGCAATGCTGTGGTGTGAAGACTCTCCTGCACCAGCGTCGTCAGGATAATTCTCGACTATTCGTTCCTCCATGAGCACAATTCCCCGACACACACTGCTCATATATTTACCTTTGGGTGGTCGAGGAAGTGTGACAGTGTTGCGTTACTACTAGGCGTGTAGCAATGTGTTGCCAGACGTGTGACACCTTATTGAACTGCTGCCAGACGTATGACACTTTATCGAACTGCTGCCGGACGTGTTACACTTTATTGAACTGCTGCCAGACGTGTAACACTTTATCGAACTGCTGAAAAATCTGACACTTTATCTTTTGTCGGTTACCATTCTGTACATCGCCGCGAATCTTGTATTATCTCGCTGAAGATGATTCGGTGCATTGGTGTTAGGTACAGCTGGGGTCATGTGAGTACTTGAGGCTCATGAGGCGAAGGGGATTAGAATCTTAACTTATTTTCTGTTTTTCTTCGTATTAATGATTTTTTTTTCCTTTTGTGGATTCTACGTTTATAACAAATTAATCTTGTTAGGTCATCACAAGGCTTCCTAGACCATAAACAATGAACTACGTGCCTGCCTGCCACAGGATGGGCGAAATGGGGGATAGAGGGATGGGGATTCCACGCCCTTCCAGTCAGTGGGTCCTGATACCTTCCGTCGGCGCCTGACGGATGGTGCCATTCTCCACCTCCAGGATGGGCGAGGATAGGTGACGGGATTTTTTATTTTTTATTTTATCTTTTTTTTGGGGGGGTTCACGCCCTTCCCAGTCAGTGGGTCCTGATACCTTCCGTCGGCGCCTGACGGATGGTGCCATTCTCCACCTCAGGGTGGGCGAGGATGGGCGAGGATGGGGGATGGGGGGGTGGGGGGGATGAGGATTCCACGCCTTCCCAGTGGGTGGGTCCTGATACCTTCCGTCGGCGCCTGACGGATGGTGCCTCTCCACCTCCCAGGATGGAGGATGGGATGGGGGTGGAGGGGATGGGGGCGGTGGGGGACGGGATTTTTTTTTTTTTTTGAGGGATGGGGGATATGGAATTCCGCCTTACCAGTCGGTGGGTCCTGATACCTTCCGTCGGCGCCTGACGGATGGTGCCATCCACCTCCAGGATGGGCGAGGATAGGTGACGGATTTTTATTTTTTTATTTATCTTTTTGGAGATTACGCCCTTCCATCAGTGGGTCTATACTTCCGTCGGCGCCTGACGGATGGTGCCATCTCCTCCAGGATGGGCGAGGATGGGGGAGGGGGATGGGGAGGATGAGTTCGCCCTTACAGTCGGTGGGTCCTGATACCTTCCGTCGGCGCCTGACGGATGGTGCCATTCTCCACCTCAGGATGGGCGAGATAGGGGACGGGATTTATTTTTATTTTTTTTATTTTATCTTTTTTTTGGGGAGGATTCCACGCCCTTCCCAGTGGGTGGGTCCTGTACCTTCCGTCGGCGCCTGACGGATGGTGCCATCTCCACCTCCCAGGATGGGCGAGGATGGGGGACGGGATTTTTTTTTTTTTTGAGGGAGGGATGGGGTGGAGGTTCACACCCTTCCCAGTCGGTGAGTCCTGATACCTTCCGTCGGCTGACGGATGGTGCCGTTCTCCACCTCCCAGGTTGGGCAGGGAATGGGTGGGGGATGGGGGGATGGGGGCAGATGGGGACGGGTTTATTTTTTTATTTTTTATTTTTTGAGTTTGGGAATGGGGTTCCACGCCCTTCCCAGTGGGTGAGTCCTGATACCTTCCGTCGGCGCCTGACGGATGGTGCCGTTCTCCACCTCCCAGGATGGGCGAGGATAGGTGACGGGATTTTTTTATTTTTTTTTATTTTATCTTTTTTTTGGGGGTGGGGATTCACCGCCCTTCAGTCAGTGGGTCCTATTCCGTCGGCGCCTGACGGATGGTGCCATTCTCCTCCTCCCAGGATGGGCGAGGATGGGCGAGGATGGGCGAGGATGGGGGATGTGGGTGTGGGGGGATGGGGTTCACGCCCTTCCCAGTGGGTGGTCCTGATACCTTCCGTCGGCGCCTGACGGATGGTGCCATTCTCCACCTCCAGGATGGGCGAGGATGGGGATGGGGGTGGAGGGGGATGGGGGCGGATGGGGGACGGATTTTTTTTTATTTATTTTTTTTTTTGAAGTGGGGGGATGGGGTTCGCCCTTCCCAGTGGGTGGGTCCTGATACCTTCCGTCGGCACCTGACGGATGGTGCCATTCTCCACCTCCCAGGATGGGCGAGGATGGGGACCGGATTTTTTTTTTTTTTTTTTTGAGGGAGGGATGGGGTGGAGGTTCACGCCCTTCCCAGTGGGTGGGTCCTGATACCAGGTTGGGCGAGGATGGGCGAGGATGGGGTGGGGGGATGGGGGATTCGCCCTTCCCAGTGGGTGGGTCCTGATACCTTCCGTCGGCACCTGACGGATGGTGCCATCTCCACCTCCCAGGATGGGCGGATGGGGACCGGATTTTTTTTTTTTTTTTTTTTGAGGAGGGATGGGGTGGAGGATTCCACGCCTTCCCAGTGGGTGGGTCTGACCTTCCGTCGGCGCCTGACGGATGGTGCCATTCTCCACCTCCCAGGATGGGCGAGGATAGGTGACGGATTTTTTTATTTTTTTTATTTTATCTTTTTTTGGAATTCACGCCCTTCCCAGTCAGTGGGTCCTGATACCTTCCGTCGGCGCCTGACGGATGGTGCCATTCTCCACCTCCAGGATGGGCGAGGATAGGGACAGGATTTTTTTTTATTTTTTATTTTATCTTTTTTTTTTTGGAGATTCCCTTCCCAGTCGGTGGTCTGATACCTTCCGTCGGCGCCTGACGGATGGTGCGTTCCTCCACCTCCCAGGTTGGGCGAGGATGGGGGGTGGGGGTGGGGTTTCCACGCCCTCACCAGTCGGTGGGTCCTGATACCTTCCGTCGGCGCCTGACGGATGGTGCCATTCTCCACCTCCAGGATGGGCGAGGATGGGCGAAGATGGGGATGGGGGTGGGGGGGGATGGGGGTGGGGGATGGGGGATTCCGCCCTTCCCAGTGGGTGCGTCCTGATACCTTCCGTCGGCGCCTGACGGATGGTGCCGTTCTCCACCTCCCAGGATGGGCGAGGATGGGGGACCGGATTTTTTTTGAGGGAGGGATGGGGTGGAGAGTTCACGCCCTTCCCGGTGGGTGGGATCCTGATACCAGGTTGGGCGAGGATGAGCGAGGGATGGGGGGTGGGGATTCCACGCCCTTCCCAGTGGGTGGGTCCTGATACCTTCCGTCGGCTGACGGA
The DNA here is from genome assembly GCF_018991925.1 of Homarus americanus. Taxonomy (NCBI): domain Eukaryota; kingdom Metazoa; phylum Arthropoda; class Malacostraca; order Decapoda; family Nephropidae; genus Homarus; species Homarus americanus. The sequence goes on along the minus strand of NW_024729385.1, from coordinate 2,236 downwards.
TGGTGCCATTCTCCACCTCCCAGGATGGGAGAGGATGGGGACCGGTTTTTTTTTTTTTTGAGGGAGGGATGGGGTGGAGAGTTCACGCCCTTCCCAGTGGGTGGGTCCTGATACCTTCCGTCGGCGCCTGACGGATGGTGCCATTCTCCACCTCCCAGGATGAGCGAGGATAGGTGACGGGATTTTTTTTATTTTATCTTTTTTTTGGGGATTCACGCCCTTCCCAGTCAGTGGGTCCTGATACCTTCCGTCGGCGCATGACGGATGGTGCCATTCTCCACCTCCCAGGATGGGCGAGGATGGGGGATGGGATTTTTTTATTTTTTTTATTTTATCTTTTTTTTGGGAGATTTCACGCCCTTCCCAGTCAGTGGGTCCTGATACCTTCCGTCGGCGCCTGACGGATGGTACCATTCTCCACCTCCCAGGATGGGCGAGGATGGGGAGGAGGGATGGGGGAGGGATGGGGGCATGGGATTCCACGCCCTTCCGTGGGTGGGTCCTGATACCTTCCGTCGGCGCCTGACGGATGGTGCCGTTCTCCACCTCCCAGGTTGGGCGAGGATGGGGGGTGGGGGGATGGGGATTCGCCCTTCCCAGTGGGTGAGTCCTGATACCTTCCGTCGGTGCCTGACGGATGGTGCCATCTCCACCTCCCAGGATGGGCGAGGATAGGTGACGGGATTTTTTTATTTTTTTTATTTTATCTTTTTTTTGGGGGTGGGATTCCACGCCCTTCCCAGTCAGTGGGTCTGATACCTTCCGTCGGCGCCTGACGGATGGTGCCATTCTCCACCTCCCAGGATGGGCGAGGATGGGGGAGGGATGGGAGGGATGGGGGCATGGGAGTTCACGCCCTTCCCAGTGGGTGGGTCTTGTACCTTCCGTCGGCGCCTGACGGATGGTGCCATTCTCCACCTCCCAGGATGGGCGGATGGGGGATGGGGGTGAGAGGATGGGGGGATGGGGGCAGATGGGGGGCGGAATTTATTTATTTTTTATTTTTTTTTTGAGTGGGGGATGGGATTCCGCCCTTCCCAGTGGGTGGAGTCCTGATACCTTCCGTCGGCGCCTGACGGATGGTGCCATTTTCCCCTCCCAGGATGGGGGATGGGGACCGGATTGTTTTTTTTTTTTTTGAGGGAGGAGGGATGGGTGGAGGGGATTCACGCCCTTCCCAGTGGGTGGGGTCCTGATACCTTCCGTCGGCGCCTGACGGATGGTGCCATTCTCCTCCCAGGATGGGCGAGGATGGGGGAGGGGTTGGGGGGATGGGGGATGGGGAGTTCCACGCCCTTCAGTGGGTGGGTCTGATACCTTCCGTCGGCGCCTGACGGATGGTGCCATTCTCCACCTCCCAGGATGGGCGAGGATGGGGAGGGGGGTGGGATGGGGGGTGATGGGGATTCACACTTCCCAGTCGGTGGGTCCTGATACCTTCCGTGCCAACTGGATGGTACCATTCTCCACCTCCCAGGATGGTGTGGATGGGGGATGGGGATTCCACACCCTTCCTATTCGGTGGGTCCTGATACCTTCAGTGCCAACTACCGGAAGGTACCATTCTCCACCTCCCAGGATGGGTGTGGATGGGTGATGGGGGATTACACCCTTCCTATTCGGTGGGTCCTGATACCTTCCGTTGCCAACTACCGGATGGTACCATTCTCCACCTCCCAGGATGGGTGTGGATGGGTGATGGGGAGTTCTACACCCTTCCTATTCGGTGGGTCCTGATACCTTCCGTTGCCAACTACCGGATGGTACCATTCTCCACCTCCGAGGATGGGTGTGGATGGGGGATGGGATTCCACACCCTTCCCAGTCGGTGGGTCCTGATACCTTCCGTTGCCAACTACCGGATGGTACCATTCTCCACCTCCCAGGATGGGTGTGGATGGGGGTGGGATTCCACACCCTTCCCAGTCGGTGGGTCCTGATACCTTCCGTTGCCAACTACCGGATGGTACCATTCTCCACCTCCCAGGATGGTGAGGGCAGTCATAGTTATAGCCTTTTTCGTAGCCGTATTCAAGTTCAGTCAAGGGTCGAGATGACTCCACCCATGAAGGGTCAGGGTACTGTCATACTCTGTCAGTCGAGGATGACAGGTCGCCACATCACTACCCATAAGGGTAGTGCGGAAATCTGTCATACTCGTGTTGTCACCCACTCGAGTGATAAGTTCAAGTGAGCAACTGGCTGGGTCAGCCTCGATCTCGTCCGCCGGAGCTGG
>NW_024729384.1:0-2956 GCF_018991925.1 Homarus americanus | reverse complement strand
ACACACTGAGTGAAGCTCTGTAATTATCGCAATATTAAGTAACACTAACCACAGATTTCGAAACATAACTCACGGGACAAAACATATGGGGATTGGTGGTCACACTGGACGGTGCGAGGCGGGTGGAGGCGAGGCGAGGCGAGGCGTGGCGGGTGAGGTGGGGGGGGGAGCCGGGGCGTGGTTGATCGACAGGCCAGGGGGCACGAATGGCAAGGGGCGGGGCACGGAACGACGGGCCGGGGCGGGGCACGGAACGGCGGGGCGGGGCAGGGCGGGGCAGGGATGTGAGGTGAGGATTAGGACAGGGAGGAGGATGTAGGTTAAAAGACATGTTAAGTTATAACAGTTAGTACAGACACCGCTTTCATACTGAAACAATTTCTACGTTCAACACTGACCAACAATTAAAATGCACTTGGGATACTGAGAATGTCACAGATTGCGGGGAACACTGAGAAATCACGTTAAGCACTGAACAAATTTCTAGAAAAAAAATTCGCGCATACCACAACGAGAGACATTGACTTGAGCTGTAAAGATGACACTAGGACACTTTTCACGCTACGACGCTACGACACAGGAATTACTTATTACACAATTGTAGACAATACTTAGACTGAATCAAATGAAGGATGAGACGAGCCAGGTGTTATGGCTAACCGAGGGAAGGCGTGAGTTACGTTAAGTTCGCTGCCACCATTGTAATGAGACCGATCTTGCAAGAAGAATATTTATATATATATAGGAAGAATATTTAGTAAGAGAGTAAAACAGAGGAAGACTTTGGTAGCGTGGCCGGTGTAGATATTTACACTTATCGTATCTTATACGTCAATACACATCTATTACGTCTTAAGGGCGACTTCTCAAACACTGCTTCGTTGCAACTCTTTATTAATTACGAACATGACATGGACACATTAATAACACCTTCTATCGAAGTTACTAGGACATTATATTTACGTTACTAGGACATCATATTACGTTACTAGACACTCTGATTCTCGGACACGAACATGAAATGAATACACTTCCCACGTAAGTAACTCATCCCATGGAAAGCTCTGACAAACACTCACGTGACCTAGGGGAGGCCTAGCAGGTGGTCCTGGGTTGTCTCTATGGGAGACTGCTTAGCTGGGCGCCGGAGGGAAGTCTCGGTCCTGACCGGAGGCGACTGGAGGCGACTACCTCCGGTCCTCTCTGACTCCTCTCGAGTGGGCCTGGTGGTGTAGTAGCTGGCCCTTCTTTGTTACAAGACACACTCTCTCTCTGTCTCTCTCTCTCTCTAGGGCGAGGGAGGACTAGGACGTCCTATATATTGGGAGGCGAGCCGTCAGGTTGAGCTGATTGGGGGGGGGGCGGCGAAGGGTCTCCTTACATTTGCCCTCGCTAATGTAGGGTCAGGTCTGGACTTTTTCAGAGACTATAAGTTGTATATTCTGGAGAAATCTTCAGATGGGGCATTATTAATAAAGAGCTAGTTGATTTGTAACACCCTTGAGCAGCCGCGAGGGATACCCTTACACTTGACCCCCCTAATGTCGGGTCAAGTCTGGACTGTTTCTGAGATGTAAGCTGTGGTCTGACAACCCATCACTACATATATATATATATATATATATATATATATATATATATATATATATATATATATATATATATATATATATATATATATAGCAATATATGTATGTATATATGAATGTATGTATGTATATATATATATATATATATATATATATATATATATATATATATATATTTCAAGTAAATGGAAAAATTTTACTCGACACAGACATTAGTTCCAGTTACCGGTAAATAGCAGACGCTTCAGTGACATCACTAGTGTTTACACTACACCAGCGGGTAACATTTGATGACATTACTTGAGGTGAATTGGCCATATTTACAAAAAACCAAGGATGGTTGGTAAAGGACTACTGAGTCAGTGGGTAAGTGTCACATTTGGGGTACTGGTCTTATACAGCGAATAGAGCTCAAAAGCTACATTTTAAATGGAAATTTGGGGGGGCCGTCTTATGCACCCCGACGCCTTATAGGTCGAGATATACGGTAAGTACAATATCAGAACAGCATCTGAAAGCAGTGCCTTGTTCGTTCATGTTACGAATAATAATCATCCCATTGCTTGGGAAAAAAGCTTAGAAGTATTCAAATCATCTTGTGTCACAGAAAGACTTCTGGTTGAAGCAAATATTTGGCATGAGCATGGGTAATTGTCTTTCTGCTCCTCTAGCCTGTATTTATATGGAGTTTTTTCAGTCTAGATTACTACCCAATATAGTGGACTTTATTCCTCCATGGTATAGATATGTAGATGATGTTCTTTGTCTTTGGCCTAAAAACAGTGACCCATTGGAATTTTTAGACAAGCTTAATAATATTGTCCCTAGTATCACATTCAAAATTGAAAGAGAAATAAATGAATCCCTTCCATTTCTTGATATGCTTATCATGAGAAATGGCCAAAACTATAAATTTAAGGTATATAGAGAGCCCACACAGGTAGACAGTTTCATTCACTTTTTATCGAATCACCTTGAGTCTACCAAAATGTCAGTTTTTTCTGCTATGTTCCTAAGATGTCTGCGTATTTGTGACTCTGAATTTATTGACGATGAATTGAAACACATTCGTTCTATTGCACAGAAACTTGGGTACCCTTCTGTGTTTGTTGATCGTTGTTTTAAAAGGGCTAAAAAATCTTTTCATTCCTCTCAAACCAGACAAGTTCCTACACTTAAGAATATTTTGACTCTGCCCTATCGTAATGAATTTGTCCCGTTAGGTCGGTCCCTCAAGCTTCTAAATATTAATTTTGTTTTCAAGTATGGCTCAACCATTACCAATATGTTAATAAGGAATAGCCCAAGTTTGAATGTAAATGGAAGTGTTTATTGTATTCCATGTAGCAAATGTAATTGTAATTATG
>NW_024729383.1:0-12024 GCF_018991925.1 Homarus americanus | reverse complement strand
GAATATAACAAAGTCCCTAGTTGAGAATATACAAAGTCCCCTGATCGAGTATAACAAAGCCCCCTGATCGAGTATAAGAAAGTCCCCTGATCGAGTATAACAAAGTTCCCTGATCGGATATAAGAAAGTCCCATGATCCAGTATACCGAAGGCCCCAAATGGAGTATAAGAAAGGCCCCAAATGGAGTAAAACAAAGGCCCCTGACCGAATATAACAAAGGCCCCTGACCGAATATAACAAAGTCCCTAGTTGAGAATATACAAAGTCCCCTGATCGAGTATAACAAAGCCCCCTGATCGAGTATAAGAAAGTTCCCTGATCCAGTATAACAAAGGTCCCTGGCCCCTAATGGAGTATAACAAACGTCCCTGACCGAATATAACAAAGTCCCTAGTTGAGAAAATACAAAGTCCCCTGATCGAGTACAACAAAGCACCCTGATCGAGTATAAGAAAGTCCCCTAATCGAGTATAAGAAAGGCCAAGATCGAGTAAAACAAACTCCTCTGATCGAGTATAACAAAGTCCCCTAATCGAGTATAACAAAGTCCTCTTATCGAGTATAATAAAGGCCTGGATCGAGTATAACAAAATCCCCTGATGTAGTATAACAAAGTCCCTTGATCGAGTATAACAAAGTCCCCTGGTCGAGTAAAACAAAGTCCCCTTATCGAGTATAACAAAGCCCCCTCAGCGAGTATTACAAAGTCCCCTGGTCGAGTAAAACAAAATCCCCTGGTCGAGTATAACAAAGTCCCCTGATCGAGTATAACAAAGGCCCTTTATCGAGTATAACAAAGGCCCCTGGTCGAGTATAACAAAGTCCCCTGATCGAATATATCAAAGGACCCTAATGGAGTATAACAAAGTCCCAAGATCGAGTATAACAAAGTCTTCCAATCGAGTATAACAAAGTCCCCTGATCGGGAATAACAACGTCCCCTGATCGAGTATAACAAAGTTACCTGATTGAGTATAAGAAAGTCCCCTGATCGAGTAAAACAAACACCCCTGATCGAGTATAACAAAGTCCCCTGATCGATAATAACAAAGCCCCCTAATCGAGTAAAACAAAGTCCTCTGATCGAAGATAACAAAGTCCCCTAATCGAGTATAACAAAGCCACCTAGTCGAGTATAACAAAGTCCCCTGATTGAGTATAACAAAGTCCCCTGATCGAGTATAGCAAAGTCCCTTGATCGAGAAAAACAAAACCCCCTAGTCGAGTATAACAAAGTCCCCTGATCGAGTATAACAAAGTCCCCTGATATAGTATAACAAAGTCCCCTGATCGAGTAAAACAAACACCCCTGATCGAGTATAACAAAGTCCCCTGATAGAGTCTAACAAAGCCCCCTGATCGAGTATAAAAAAGTCCCCTGATCGAGTATAACGAAGCTCCCTGATCGAGTATAATAAATGACCCTAATGGAGTATAACAAAGTCCCAAGATCGAGTATAACAATGTCTTTCGATCGAGTATAACTAAGTCCCATGATGGAGTATAACAAAGTCCCCTCATCGAGTATAACAAAGTCCCCTCATCGAGCATAACAAAACCCCCTGATCGAGTATAAGAAAGACCCCTGAACGAATATAACAAATTCCCTACTTGAGTATATACAAAGTCTCTTGATCGAGTATAACAAAGCCCCCTGATCGAGTATAACAAAGTCCCCTGATCGATTACAACAAAGTCCCCTGATCCAGTATAACATAGTCCCCTCATCGAGTATAACAAAGTCCCCTCATCGAGTATAACAAAGTCCCCTTATCGAGCATAATAAAGCCCCGGATCGAGTATAACAAAGTCCCATGATCTAGTATAACAAAGTCCCCTGATCGAGTATAACAAAGTCCCCTGGTCGAGTATAACAAAGTCCCCTTATCGAGTATAATAAAGCCCCGGATCGAGTATAACAAAGTCCCCTGATCGAGTATAACAAAGTTCCCTGATCGGATATAAGAAAGTCCCCTGATCCAGTATACCGAAGGCCCCAAATGGAGTATAAGAAAGGCCCCTAATGGAGTAAAACAAAGGCCCCTAATGGAGTAAAACAAAGGCCCCTGACCGAATATAACAAAGGCCCCTGACCGAATATAACAAAGTCCCTAGTTGAGAATATACAAAGTCCCCTGATCGAGTATAACAAAGCCCCCTGATCGAGTATAAGAAAGTCCCCTGATCGAGTATAAGAAAGTCCCCTAATCCAGTATAACAAAGGCCCCTAATGGAGTATAATAAAGGCCCCTGATCGAGTTTAACAAAGTCCCAAGATCGAGTATAACAAAGTCCCCTGATCGAGTATAACAAAGTCCATGATCGAATATAACAAAGTCCCCTTTTCGAGTATAATAAAGCCCCGGATCGAATATAACAAAATCCCCTGATGTAGTATAACAAAGTCCCCTGATCGAGTATAACAAAGTCCCCTGGTCGAGTATAACAATGTCCCCTGATCAAGTATATCAAAGCCCCCTCATCGAGTAAAACAAAGCCCCCTCATCGAGTATAACAAAGTCCCCTGGTCGAGAAAAACAAAATCCCCTGGTCGAGGATAACAAAGTCCAATGATCAAGTATAACAAAGGCCCTTTATCGAGTATAACAAAGTCCCCTGATCGCGTATAACAAAGGACCCTAATGGAGTATAACAAAGTCCCAAGATCGAGTATAACAAAGTCCTCTGGTCGAGTATAACAAAGTCCCCTGATCGAGTATAACAAAGGACCCGAATGGAGTATAAGAAAGTCCCCTCATCGGGAATAAAAACGCCCCCTAATCGAGTATAACAAAGTCCCCTGATCGAACATCACAAAGTCCCCTGATCGAGTATAACAAAGCCCCCTGATCGAGTATAACAAAGGCCCCTGGTCGAGTATAACAAAGTGCCCTCATCGAGTATAACAATGTCCCCTCATCGAGTATAACAAAGTCCCCTGATCGAGTAAAACAAAGTCCCCTGATCGAGTATAACTAAGTCCCCTGATTGAGTATAACAAAGGACGCTAATGGAGTATAAAAATTCCCAAGATCGAGTATAACAAAAGTCTTCTGATCTAAAGTCGAGTATAACAAAGCCCCCTAATGCAGTATAACAAAGTCCCAAGATCGAGTATAACAAAGTCCCCTTGATCGAGTATAACAAAGCCCCCTGATCGAGTAAAAAAAGTCCCCTGATCGAGTATAACAAAGCCCCCTAATGCAGTATAACAAAGTCCCAAGATCGAGTATAACAAAGTCTCCTGATCGAGTATAACAAAGCCCCCTGATCGAGTATAACAAAGCCCCCTAATGCAGTATAACAAAGTCCCAAGATCGAGTATAACAAAGCCCCCTGATCGAGTATAACTAAGTCCCCTGATTGAGTATAACAAAGGTCCCTAATGGAGTATAACAAAGTCCCAAGATCGAGTATAACAAAGTCTTCTGATCGAGTATAACAAAGTCCCCTGATCGAGTATAACAAAGGCACCCTGGTTGAGTATGACAAAGTCCCCTAATCGAGTATAACAAAGTCCCCTGATCGAGTATAACAAAGTCCCCTGATCGAGTAAAACAAACATCCCTGATCGAGTATAACAAAGTCCCCTGATCGAGTATAACAAAGCCCGCTGATCGAATATAACAAAGTCCCCTAATCGAGTATAACTAAGTCCCATGATTGAGTATAACAAAGGACCCTAATGGAGTATACCAAAGACCCAAGATCGAGTATAACAAAGTCCTCTGATCGAGTAAAACAAAGTCCACTGATCGAGTATAACAAAGTCCCCTGATCGAGTATAACAAAGGCCCCTGATCGATTATAACTAAGTCCCCTGATCGAGTATAATAAATAACCCTAATGGAGTATGACAAAGTCTCAAGATCGAGTATAACAAAGTCCCCTGATCGAGTATGACAAAGTCCCCTAATCGAGTATAACAAAGTCCCCTGATCGAGTATAACAAAGTCCCCTGATCGAGTATAACAAAGTCCCCTGATCGAGTAAAACAAAGCCCCCCCATCGAGTATAACAAAGTCCCCGGATCGAGTATAACAAAGTCCCCTATTCGAGTGTAACAAAGTCCTCTGATCGAGTATAACAAAGCCACCTCGTCGAGTATAACAAAGTCCCCTCATCGAGAATAACAAGGTCCCCTAATCGAGTATAATAAAGTCTCCTGATTGAGTATAATACAGTCCCCTGATCGAGTATAACAAAGTCCCCTGATCGAGTATAACAAAGTCCCCTAATCGAGTATAACAAAGTCCCCTGATCGAGTTCAACAAAGCACCCTGATCGAGTATAAGAAAGGCCCTTTATCGAGTATAACAAAGTCCCCTGATCTAGTATAACAAAGGCCCCTAATGAAGTATAACAAAGGCCCCTGATCGAGTTTAACAAAGTCTCAAGATCGAGTACAACAAAGTCCCCTCATCGAGTATAACAAAGGCCCTTTATCGAGTATAACAAAGGGCCCTGGTCGAGTATAACAAAGTCCCCTGATCGAGTATAACAAAGGACCCTATTGGAGTATAACAAAGTCCCAAGATCGAGTATAACAAAGTCTTCCGATCGAGTATAACTAAGTCCCCTGATGGTGTATAACAAAGTCCCCTCATCGAGTATAACAAAGTCCCCTCATCGAGCATAACAAAGCCCCCAGATCGAGTATAAGAATGGCCCCTGAACGAATATAACGAATTCCCTAGATGAGTATATACAAAGTCTCTTGATCGAGTATAACAAAGCCCCCTGATCGAGTATAACAAACTCCCCTTATCGATTACAACAAAGTCCCCTGATCCAGTATAACATAGTCCCCTCATCGAGTATAACGAAGTCCCCTGATCGAGTATAACAAAGTCACCTAATTGAGTATAACAAAGGACCCTAATGGAGTATAACAAATTCCCAAGATCGAGTATAACAAAGTCTTCTGATCGAGTATAACAAAGCCCCAAGATCGAGTATAACAAAGTCCGCTGATCGAGTAAAATAAAGTCCCCTGATCGAGAATAACAAAGTCCCCTAATCGAGTATAACAAAGTCCCCTTATCGATTACAACAAAGTCCCCTGATCCAGTATAACATAGTCCCCTCATCGAGTATAACGAAGTCCCCTGACCGAGTATAACAAAGTCCCCTGATTGAGTATAACAAAGGACCCTTATGGAGTATAACAAATTCACAAGATCGAGTATAACAAAGTCTTCTGATCGAGTATAACAAAGTCCTAAGATCGAGTATAACAAAGTCCCCTAATCGAGTATAACAAAGTCCCCTGATCGAGTATAACAAAGTCCCCTGATCGAGTAAACAAAGCCCCCTCATCGAGTATAACAAAGTCCCCTGATCTAGTGTAACAAAGTCCTCTGATCGAGTATAACAAAGTCCCCTAATCGAGTATAACTAAGTCACCTGATCGAGTATAACTAAGTCCCCTGATTGAGTATAACAAAGGACCCTAATGGAGTATAACAAAGTCCCAAGTTCGAGTATAACAAAGTCTTCTGATCGAGCATAACAAAGTCCCCTGATCGAGTATAACAAAGCCCCCTGATCGAGTACTACTAAGTCCCCTGATTGAGTATAACAAAGGACCCTAATGAAGTATAACAAAGTCCCAAGATCGAGTATAACAAAGTCCTCTGATCGAGTAAAATAAAGCCCCCTCATCGAGTATAACAAAGTCCCCTGATCTAGTGTAACAAAGTCCTCTGAACGAGTATAACAAAGTCCCCTGATCGAGTATAACAAAGCCCCCTCGACGAGTATAACAAAGTCCCCAGATCGAGTAAAACAAAGTCCCCTGATCGAGTATAACAAAGTCCCCTGATCGAGTATAACAATGTCCGCTGATCGACTATATCAAAGTCCCCTGAGCGAGTATAACAAAGCCCCATGATCGAGTATAACCTATTCCCCGACTCGAGTATAACAAAGGCCCTTGGTCGAAAATAACAAAGTCTCTGATCGAGAAAACAAATTCCCCTGATCGAGTATAACAAAGTCCCAAGATCGAGTATAACAAAGTCCCCTGATCGAGTATAACAAAGTCCCCTGATCGAGTAAAACAAACACTCCTGATCGTGTATAACAAAGTCCCCTGCTCGAGTAATACAAAGCCCCCTCATCGAGTATACGAAATTCTCCTGATCGAGTATAACAAAGTCCCCTGATCGAGTAAAACAAACACCCCTGATCGTGTATAACAAAGTCCCCTGATCGAGTATAACAAAGCCCCCTCATCGAGTATAAAACAGTCCCCTGATCGAGTACAACAAAGTCCCCTGATCGAGTATAACAAAGTCCCCTGATCGAGTATAACAAAGTCCCCTGACCGAGACTAACTAAGTCCCTGATCGAGTAAAATAAAGGACCCTAATGGAGTATAACAAAGTCTCAAGATCGAGTATAACAAAGTCCCCTGATCGAGTATAACAAAGTCCCCTGATCGAGTAAAACAAAGCCCCATCATCGAGTATAACAAAGTCCCCTGATTGAGTATAACAAAGTCCCCTGATCGAGTATAACAAAGCCACCTCGTCAAGTATAACAAAGTCCCCTGATCGAGTATAACAAAGTCCCCTAATCGGGTATAATAAAGTCCCCTGATTGAGTATAATAAAGTTCCCTGATCGAGTATAACAAAGTCCCCTGATCGAGCATAACAAAGTCCCTTAGTCTAGAAAAACAAAGCCCCCTGATCGAGTATAACAAAGTCCCCTGATAGAGTATAACAAAGTCCCCTGATCGAGTAAAACAAACACCCCTGATCGTGTATAACAAAGCCCCCTGATCGAGTATAACAAAGCCCCCTCATCGAGTATAAAAAAGTCCCCTAATCGAGTATAACTAAGTCCCATGATTGAGTATAACAAAGGACCCTAATGGAGTATAGCAAAGTCCCAAGATCGAGTATAACAGTCCTCTGATCGCTTAAAACAAAGTCCCCTGATCGAGTATAACAAAGTTCCCTGATCGAGTAAAACAAAGCCCCCTCATCGAGTATAACAAAGGCCTCTAATGGAGTATAACAAAGGCACCTGATCGAGTTTAACAAAGTCTCAAGATCGAGTACAACAAAGTCCCCTCATCGAGTATAACAAAGGCCCTTTATCGAGTATAACAAAGGCCCCTGGTCGAGTATAACAAAGTCCCCTGATCGAGTATAACAAAGGACCCTATTGGAGTATAACAAAGTCCCAAGATCGAGTATAACAAAGTCTTCCGATCGAGTATAACTAAGTCCCCTGATGGTGTATAACAAAGTCCCCTCATCGAGTATAACAAAGTCCCCTCATCGAGCATAACAAAGCCCCCAGATCGAGTATAAGAATGGCCCCTGAACGAATATAACGAATTCCCTAGATGAGTATATACAAAGTCTCTTGATCGAGTATAACAAAGCCCCCTGATCGAGTATAACAAACTCCCCTTATCGATTACAACAAAGTTCCCTGATCCAGTATAACATAGTCCCCTCGTCGAGTATAACGAAGTCCCCTGATCGAGTATAACAAAGTCACCTAATTGAGTATAACAAAGGACCCTAATGGAGTATAACAAATTCCCAAGATCGAGTATAACAAAGTCTTCTGATCGAGTATAACAAAGCCCCAAGATCGAGTATAACAAAGTCCGCTGATCGAGTAAAATAAAGTCCCCTGATCGAGAATAACAAAGTCCCCTAATCGAGTATAACAAAGTCCCCTTATCGATTACAACAAAGTCCCCTGATCCAGTATAACATAGTCCCCTCATCGAGTATAACGAAGTCCCCTGACCGAGTATAACAAAGTCCCCTGATTGAGTATAACAAAGGACCCTTATGGAGTATAACAAATTCACAAGATCGAGTATAACAAAGTCTTCTGATCGAGTATAACAAAGTCCCAAGATCGAGTATAACAAAGTCCCCTAATCGAGTATAACAAAGTCCCCTGATCGAGTATAACAAAGTCCCCTGATCGAGTAAACAAAGCCCCCTCATCGAGTATAACAAAGTCCCCTGATCTAGTGTAACAAAGTCCTCTGATCGAGTATAACAAAGTCCCCTAATCGAGTATAACTAAGTCACCTGATCGAGTATAACTAAGTCCCCTGATTGAGTATAACAAAGGACCCTAATGGAGTATAACAAAGTCCCAAGTTCGAGTATAACAAAGTCTTCTGATCGAGCATAACAAAGTCCCCTGATCGAGTATAACAAAGCCCCCTGATCGAGTACTACTAAGTCCCCTGATTGAGTATAACAAAGGACCCTAATGAAGTATAACAAAGTCCCAAGATCGAGTATAACAAAGTCCTCTGATCGAGTAAAATAAAGCCCCCTCATCGAGTATAACAAAGTCCCCTGATCTAGTGTAACAAAGTCCTCTGAACGAGTATAACAAAGTCCCCTGATCGAGTATAACAAAGCCCCCTCGACGAGTATAACAAAGTCCCCAGATCGAGTAAAACAAAGTCCCCTGATCGAGTATAACAAAGTCCCCTGATCGAGTATAACAATGTCCGCTGATCGACTATATCAAAGTCCCCTGAGCGAGTATAACAAAGCCCCATGATCGAGTATAACCTATTCCCCGACTCGAGTATAACAAAGGCCCTTGGTCGAAAATAACAAAGTCTCTGATCGAGAAAACAAATTCCCCTGATCGAGTATAACAAAGTCCCAAGATCGAGTATAACAAAGTCCCCTGATCGAGTATAACAAAAGTCCCCTGATCGAGTAAAACAAACACTCCTGATCGTGTATAACAAAGTCCCCTGCTCGAGTAATACAAAGCCCCCTCATCGAGTATAAGAAATTCTCCTGATCGAGTATAACAAAGTCCCCTGATCGAGTAAAACAAACACCCCTGATCGTGTATAACAAAGTCCCCTGATCGAGTATAACAAAGCCTCATCGTTCGTATGATCCTATTAATCAGGTACAACAAAAGTCCCTGATCGAGTATAACAAAGTCCTGATCGAGTTATAACAAGTCCCCTGACCCAGACTAACTAAGTCCTGATCGAGGAGTATAATAAGGACCTAATGGGTATAACAAAGTCCCCTAATGGAGTATAACAAAGTCTCAAGATCGAGTATAACAAAGTCCCCCAGTCAAGTATGACAAAGTCCCCTGATCCAGGTATAACAAAGTCCCTGATCCCTAAAGGTATAGCAAAGTCCTGATCGGTATAACAAAGTCCTGATCGGGTAAAACAGCCCCATCGCCAGGTATAACAAGTCCTGATTTGAGTATAATAAGGATTCCTGATCTGAGTATAACAAGTCCCTGATCGAGCAGCATAACAAGGTCATAGTCAAGAAAACCAAGCCCTGATCGGTATATAACAAAGTCCCCTGATAGAGTATAACAAAGTCCCCTGATCGAGTAAAACAAACACCCCTGATCGTGTTTAACAAAGCCCCCTGATCGAGTATAACAAAGCCCCCTCATCGAGTATAAAAAAGTCCCCTAATCGAGTATAACTAAGTCCCATGATTGAGTATAACAAAGGACCCTAATGGAGTATAGCAAAGTCCCAAGATCGAGTATAACAGTCCTCTGATCGCTTAAAACAAAGTCCCCTGATCGAGTATAACAAAGTTCCCTGATCGAGTAAAACAAAGCCCCCTCATCGAGTATAACAAAGGCCTCTAATGGAGTATAACAAAGGCACCTGATCGAGTTTAACAAAGTCTCAAGATCGAGTACAACAAAGTCCCCTCATCGAGTATAACAAAGGCCCTTTATCGAGTATAACAAGGGCCCCTGGTCGAGTATAACAAAGTCCCCTGATCGAGTATAACAAAGGACCCTATTGGAGTATAACAAAGTCCCAAGATCGAGTATAACAAAGTCTTCCGATCGAGTATAACTAAGTCCCCTGATGGTGTATAACAAAGTCCCCTCATCGAGTATAACAAGTCCTCATCGAAACAACAAGCCCCAGATCGGTATAAGAATGGCCTGAGACGAATATAACGAGATTTCTAGATGAGTATATGCAAGTCTCTTGATCAGGTATAATAAAGCCCCTGATCAGTATAACTCATCCTTATCGATTACAGCAAAGTCCCTGATCAGTATAACCTGGTCCTCATCAGGTATAACGAAGTCCCCTGATCGAGTATAACAAAGTCCCCTAATTGAGTATAACAAAGGACCCTAATGGAGTATAACAAATTCCCAAGATCGAGTATAACAAAGTCTTCTGATCGAGTATAACAAAGCCCCAAGATCGAGTATAACAAAGTCCGCTGATCGAGTAAAATAAAGTCCCCTGATCGAGAATAACAAAGTCCCCTAATCGAGTATAACAAAGTCCCCTTATCGATTACAACAAAGTCCCCTGATCCAGTATAACATAGTCCCCTCATCGAGTATAACGGAGTCCCCTGATCGAGTATAACAAAGTCCCCTGATCGAGTATAACAAAGGACCCTAATGGAGTATATCAAATTCCCAAGATCGAGTATAACAAAGTCTTTTGATCGAGTATAACAAAGTCCCAAGATCGAGTATAACAAAGTCCCCTAATCGAGTATTACAAAGTCCCCTGATCGAGTATAACAAAGTCCCCTGATCGAGTAAAACAAAGCCCCCTCATCGAGTATAACAAAGTCCCCTGATCTAGTGTAACAAAGTCCTCTGATCGAGTATAACAAAGTCCCCTAATCGAGTATAACTAAGTCACCTGATCGAGTATAACTAAGTCCCCTGATTGAGTATAACAAAGGACCCTAATGGAGTATAACAAAGTCCCAAGTTCGAGTATAACAAAGTCTTCTGATCGAGCATAACAAAGTCCCCTGATCGAGTATAACAAAGCCCCCTAATCGAGGATAACAAAGTCCCCTGATCGAGTACTACTAAGTCCCCTGATTGAATATAACAAAGGACCCTAATGAAGTATAACAAAGTCCCAAGATCGAGTATAAAAAAGTCCTCTGATCGAGTAAAATAAAGCCCCCTCATCGAGTATAACAAAGTCCCCTGATCTAGTGTAACAAAGTTCTCTGATCGAGTATAACAAAGTCCCCTGATCGAGTATAACAAAGCCCCCTCGACGAGTATAACAAAGTCCCCAGATCGAGTAAAACAAAGTCCCCTGATCGAGTATAACAAAGTCCCCTGATCGAGTAAAACAAAGCCCCATCATCGAGTATAACAAAGTCCCCTGATCGAGTATAACAAAGTCCCCTGATCGAGTATAACAAAGCCACCTCGTCGAGTATGACAAAGTCCCCTGATCGAATATAACAAAGTCCCCTAATCGGGTATAATAAAGTCCCCTGATTGAGTATAATAAAGTTCCCTGATCGAGTATAACAAAGTCCCCTCATCGAGCATATCAAAGTCCCTTGATCGAGAAAAACAAAGCCCCTGATCGAGTATAACAAAGTCCCCTGATAGAGTATAACAAAGTCCCCTAATCGAGTATAACTAAGTCCCAGGAATGAGTATAACAAAGGACCCTAATGGCGTATAACAAAGTCCCAAGATCGAGTATAACAAAGTCCTCTGATCGATTAAAACAAAGTCCCCTGATCGAGTATAACAAAGTTCCCTGATCGAGTAAAACAAAGCCCCCTCATCGAGTATAACAAAGGCCTCTAATGGAGTATAACAAAGGCACCTGATCGAGTTTAACAAAGTCCCAAGATCGAATATAACAAAGTCCCCTCATCGAGTATAACAAAGGCCCTTTATCGAGTTTAACAAAGTCCCCTGGTCGAGTATAACAAAGTCCCCTGATCAAGTATAACAAAGTACCCTATTGAAGTATAACAAAGTCCCAAGATCGAGTATATCAAAGTCTTCCGATCGAGTATAACTAAGTCCCCTGATGGAGTATATCAAAGTCCCCTGATCGAGAATAACAAAGTCCCCTCATCGAGCATAACAAAGCCCCTGATCGAGTATAAGAAAGGCCCCTGAACGAATATAACAAAGTCCCTAGTTGAGTATATACAAAGTCTCTTGATCGAGTATAACAAAGTCCACTGATCGATTACAACAAAGTCCCCTGATCCAGTATAA
>NW_024729382.1:0-6151 GCF_018991925.1 Homarus americanus | reverse complement strand
GTGTGATTAAGTGGCTTTCTTAAGTGTGATTATTTAAAATTTCTTATATCAATGACAGGAGACGTAAATAAGCGTCCTTAAATATCAATTAAGACAATTTCATAGTTACATCCAAATTAATCGTTTTTGGCTTCAACTATTCAAAAACAACAACAACAATAAAACAACAATACCAACAATAAACAACAGAAGAAGAAGAAGAAGAACAACAAGAACAAGAAGAACAAGAACAAGAACTCAATATATCAATCCACTATTATCCTGTTTACTCATCTCTCTCTTTATCTCCTTCCACATCATCTTTATCATCGTCTTAATCTCTTGGCAGTCTTCTTCATCTTTGCCTCGTTTCTTAACTTCCTCCTCAGAGATAAGACCCGTAATGACAAGAGTGTTTAAGGCAGTTATTAGCGCCTTCACCCTTAACTATTGTTCCCTGCAGGCTGTGTATAACCTCGGCCACACACACACACACACACACACGTCTTGAGAACAGTCGATTGATATCTGGGTAATTACTGCCGTTCTTCGTTAGCTCTCTCTCTCTCTCTCTCTCTCTCTCTCTCAATATATTCCTGTCTGTCTGTCTTTATCTATCTATTTATTCATCTCTCTCTCTCTCTCTCTCTCATTTGTTCACTGTGTTTGGGTTTCCTGTTTTTATTCCTGGGCTTTCTGTCTCCCCTTCCTGTCATCGTCTGTCTGTCTATACGTCTCTGTCTCTCTTATCTGGTTCTCTCTTTTCGTTTATTTTTTACATCACCACTTGTTTGTGTTCGTCTGTGTGCGTGATTGTCTCTGTGCTTGCGTGAGTGCGTGTCTGTATATGTAATTGCTTTGTGTGCGTGCGTGCGTTATGTCTATACACGCACACATATATAAGTAAGATAAATCATTCCATTTTTTAATTTCTCGACGCATTAACATATAGATAAGCATCCATGTTGTACTGCGAGAGGTCGAAGAAAAAAAATTTTTTTTAACCAATAAAAACCTTCCTTCTAATCATCTCGTTCGTTGATTGGCTTTCCCTCCCTGATACGTTTTATCCAAATATGCTGAACCATATTATGAAGAGTGGTGAAACTCTTGATGCATTGCTCCCTCACTCCTCACTCACAAACGGGGGGGGGAGGGCGAGGGAGGGGGACAGACGTAGGGAGAGAGAGGGAGGGAGGGGAGAGAAAGAGGGGGAGAGGTAGGGAGATAGGGAGAGAGAGAAAAAAAAATAAACACATATTGGCAGGATGAACAACCTGTATCTATTGCCTCTCAAAAAACATAGCGGATATGTTTCAATATTCCCGAGAAGCAGTCAGGTGGATGGAGAGGTCAGGGGTGGGGATGAGGCTTGATAATAAACAGAGAGAGAGAGAGAGAGAGAGCGAGCATAGCAAAACCAATAACCTTTTCCCAACACCTTTACAAACACACACACACACACACACACACACACGAGTTTCAAGACGCTGAGAGACAAGTAAGCATAACGAGATGAATATTAAAGATAAAGAAGGAATATGGATAAAGAAGAAAGAACGATAGGGCTGGATAAAGGTTAGGGAAGAGAGAGACAAAAGGGATAAAGATTAAGTAAATAAAAAAGGCGAAAAGGGATACCTCCATCCCCTCTCCTCTCAACATCATACTACAGTACCCTACCCTACACTCGCCTACACCACAGCACACTACACTACCCTAAACCACAGCACACTACCATACAGCACTTCCATACCCGAGTGATCAGTTGTGAGCAACTGGCTGGGCCCAGCCTCGACCTGGTCCCGGCGGTGCTACAGGCCACCGCCACGGGTCTACTGTCGGATTTTCTGAAGGTTCTTTTATGTTACATTTGTTGGTTTTGTTGTTTTTCTTTAATAATTCATATATTTACGTAGTTTTTCTCAGGATTTGTATGAATTTATACGCAAATAGCAGAGTTACAATTGTATTGACGCTGTGTGTGGCCCTTTTGCAGCCAATCTTGGCTACTAACTCAAGATAAAGAAGGAATCGCCGTAAATAAGAAGGTCCGGCGCTCTTCTCAGGCTCGACCGCTGTCACCCAAACTGAAACAGACAATTGTCCCTTGACTCACCACGTAACCATAACGTATCTGATTGAGTTGTTAAGCAACAGGAACACTTTGGTAAAAGAAGAAATAATAACAACTTGTAGGAATCTCTCTGTCTGTCTGTTGGTCTGTGTCTGTCTGTTGGTCTCTGTCTGTGTGTGTCTCAGTCTCTGTCTGTCTTTGTATCTCAATCTCTGTCTGTGTGTCTGTGTCTGTTTCTGTCTGTCTGTCTCTGTCTGTTTGTCTCAATCTCTATCTGTATTTGTCTTTGTCTGTCTGTCTCTGTCTGCCAGACAGACATAAACTGAAACAGACAAACAGACAGATATTGAGACACAAAGATAAATAGACTGAGAGACACACAGGCAGAGACACTCACACACAGACAGAGACCAACAGACAGACGGACAGAGATAGTCAGACAGACAGACAGAATGCGAAAGGTAGACAGGCAGAGGCACACATACAGATAGACAGTCAGACAGGGACCTACATTGTGAGAAAGATATGACAGGCAGAGAAAGACGCAGACACACAGCCAGACAGAGACAGACAAAGTGAGAATGACAGACAGAGTGAAGAAGACAGACAGAGTGAGAAAGACAAACAGAGCGAGAAAGAATGACAGAGAGACAGACAGGGTGAGAAAGACATACAGACAGACAGACATATAGTCAAAGTGATAAAGATAGAACAGACATACAGACAGATAGACAGAGACAGTCAGACCAAATGACAGACGGACAAAGACAGTTAGACAAACAGATATAGACAAAATGAGACTGTCAGACAGACAGATAACGAATGAGAGAAAGACATAGACATACCGACACAGAAATAGACAGACAGAGACAGACACTCAGACAGACATACAGAGACTGACAGACAGACACACAGAGACTGACAGACAGACATAAAGAGACTGACAGATAGACAAACAGAGACAGACGGAGACAGACACAGAGAAACAAAGAAAGATAGACAGAGACACACACAGACAGCAAACAGACAGACAGACAGAAGGAGAGGGACAGACAGAAACAGAGAGACGGAGACGGAGACTAACACAGACGAAAGAGACAGACAGTCAGACAGACGGGCAGAAACACTCTTGTCTGTCTGTCTGTCGGTTTCTGTGTGTTTGTCTTTCTTACAATATCGGTCTCTGTCTCTCTAGCTGTCTCTGCCCGATTGCCTTTCTCACTCTGATTGCCTGTCTGTCCGTCTGCCTATCACTGTCTCTCTGTCTATCTCTGTGTATCTGTCGCTCTATGCCTGTCTGTGTTTTCTCTTGTATGAATGTCTCTGTGTCTGTCTGACTATCTCTGTCCGTCTGTCTGTTGGCCTCTGTCTGTCTGTGTGTATCTCTCGGTCTCTGTCTGTCTCTCTCATAATTCAGATGAAATTTATGCCAACACAAAAATATATTTTACATACATAACAATAATATGTTTATACGTGAATCTGTATTACATAAAATAGATGATGTAAGAAATACAAAGGCGCTGATTTTCCAACTGAAAGGCGCGATAAAAGCAGCTTTCCTTATGCACGAGACACAACAAACAAATAATGTAATATATAGTCAAAGCAGATGCGAGTTGGAATTGAGGCGGAACAACCAGAAAAATGTTCCAAGTATTTCTTCTTTTACCAAAGTGTTCCTGTTCCTTTTTATTTACATTATCATTTGTACGACGATTGCTTCCTTATCTTGAGTTAGTGTATATACAACTTATTTATCAACTTATGTCTTTGTAATATATCAGCGGCAACACACACACACACACTGCAGCGCTATTTGTCTTATTTAAAACCATTTGTACGAGTTTCCTGACTTCCATTTATACACCTCGATCATATCGCCCCTCACTCTACGTCTCTCCAGGGAGTACAAATTTATGTGCTTTAATCTGCCTCTGTATTCAAGGTTCGTAATACCCTGGATTATTAGTCTTGTCATTTTCCTCTGAATTAATTCTAGGGATTCTGTATCCATTCTGTAGTACGGTGACCAGAACTGAACTGCTTATTCCAAGTGAGGTACTTTGTTACCCCTCTTTCCTACTTATCATTACTCCTAAATCTTTCACACGCACACACAACAGTTGTAACTTGTAAACAACAACTCTAGCTCTGCTATTTGAGTATAAATTCAAACATATCCTGAGAAAAACTACATAAACATATGAATTATTAAAGAAAAAAGAAAAAATACCAAACGTAACATAAATAGGCCTTCGAAAAGGCCGATAGTAGACCCCCTGGCGGTGGCATGACGAACTACGCACCACCGTCTAGCGCCGCCGGGACCAGGTCGAGGCTGGGCCCAGCCAGTTGCTCACTTGAACTGATCACTCGGGTGGGTGACTTAGACACAAGACACTCACGAGTATGGCATTGATCCCTGCACTGCCCTTAACTGGGTAGTGATGTTGGGAGCTGTCATCTCGACCTTAACTGTGACATCCCTACTATGACATCCCGTCAATGACATTGATCCCTGCACTGCCCTTAACTGGGTAGTGATGTTGGGAGCTGTCATCTCGACCTTAACTGTGACATCCCGACAATGACATCCCGAAGATGACATTGATCCCTGCACTGCCCTTAACTGGGTAGTGATGTTGGGAGCTGTCATCTCGACCTTAACTGTGACATCCTGACTATGACATCCCGACAATGACATCCCGAAGATGACATTGATCCCTGCACTGCCCTTAACTGGGTGGTGATGTTGGGAGCTGTCATCTCGACCTTAACTGTGACATCCCGACTATGACATCCCGACAATGACATCCCGAAGATGACATTGATCCCTGCACTGCCCTTAACTGGGTGGTGATGTTGGGAGCTGTCATCTCGACCTTAACTGTGACATCCCGACTATGACATCCCGACAATGACATCCTGAAGATGACATTGATCCCTGCACTGCCCTTAACTGGGTGGTGATGTTGGGAGCTGTCATCTCGACCTTAACTGTGACATCCCGTCTATGACATCCCGACAATGACATCCCGAAGATGACATTGATCCCTGCACTGCCCTTAACTGGGTGGTGATGTTGGGAGCTGTCATCTCGACCTTAACTGTGACATCCCGACTATGACATCCTGACTATGACATCCCGAAGATGACATTGATCCCTGCACTGCCCTTAACTGGGTGGTGATGTTGGGAGTCATTATCCTGACCTTTAACTGTACATCCCGACCAAGTGACATCCTGACTATGACATCCCGAAGATGACATTGATCCCTGCACTGCCCTTAACTGGGTGGTGATGTTGAGCCGTCAGCCCGGAAAAAAAAAATATCCCCCCATACCCCACCCCATTCACACCCATCCTGGGAGGTGGAGAATGGTACCATCCACCAGTTGCCAACGGAAAGTATCAGGACCCACCGACAAATAAGGGCATGGAATCCCCCCATCCCCCATCCTCGCCCATCGTGGAAGGTGGTGAATGGTACCATCCACCAGTTGCCAAAGGAAGGTATCAGGACCCACCGACTAGGAAGGGCGTGCAATCCCCCCATCCCTCATCCTCGCCCGTCCTGGAAGGTGGTGAATGGTACTATCCACCACTTGCCAACGGAAGGTATCAGGACCCACCGACTGGGAAGGGCGTGGAATCTCCCCATCCCAACCCCCCCCCATCCCCCAACCCAACCATCCTCCATCCCACCCTCGCCCATTCTGGGAGGTGGTGAATGGTACCATCCACTAGGTGCAAACGGAAGTTATCAAGACCCACAGGCTAGGTAGGGCGTGGAATCCCCCCATCCCAACCACCCCATCCCCCACCCCATCCACACCCATCCTGGGAGGTGGAGAATGGTACCATCCGTCATCCACACCCATCCTGGGAGGTGGAAAATGGTACCACCCACCACTTGCCAACGGAATTATCAGGACCCACCGACTGGGAAGGGCGTGGATTCCCCCAACCCCTCCTATCCCCCACCCCAACCACAACCATCCTGGGAGGTGGAGAATGGTACCATCCACCAACTGCCAACGGAAGGTATCAGGACCCACCGACTGGGAAGGGCGTGGAATCTCCCCCCATCC
>NW_024729381.1:0-20000 GCF_018991925.1 Homarus americanus | reverse complement strand
ACAGTAAATAAACAAAGAACGCAAAAACATAAACAAAATAAACAAATAAACAATAAAACACCATAAAACACATAAACTGGGACAGAAAAACAAAACAAAATAAAACACTCATAAAGTCAATACTACAAAGCTATAAGTCCAGGTCGTCTTTTAATTAAACGCTGAGAAAATAAGATCAAGACAAACATAATTTACCAGCGTGATACACCATGGGTAAAATGTTCCTTTGTGAGCGAACCTTGATGGTGAAACTCCTACATGCTGCTCATCTACTACTGTACTATAATAATAATAATAATAATAATAATAATAATAATAATAATAATAATAATAATAATAATAATAATAATAATAATAATAATAATAATAATAGTAATAATAATAAACAAAAACAACAACAAACAAGACGAAGAACAAGAACAGGTGAACAACAACAACAAGAAAGCAAAAATAGTCATAAAAAAAACGAACGTAAACTAAACAAAATATAAATAACTCATAAGTTTGGTTAAGTTAGGTTAGGGTAGGTTAGTTTATGTTACAGTTACGTCATTTCAATTAATAATACAATGTCGTCTACCTTTCACTAGCATATAACCCAAAAATATGCTTAAATCTACTTCAATATAATTTATGGCTGTTTCCCCTCAATCTTGCAAAAATCTCCTTCAATATAGTTTATGGTCGTACCCCTCAATCTAGCTTAAATCTACTTCAATATAGTTTATGGTCGTACCCCTCAATCTTGCTTAAATCTACTTCAATATAGTTTATGGTCGTACCCCTCAATCTTGCTTAAATCTACCTCAATATAGTTTATGGTCGTACCCCTGAATCTTGCTTAAATCTACTTCAATATAGTTTATGGTCGTACCCCTCAATCTTGCTTAAATCTACTTCAATATAGTTTATGGTCGTACCCCTCAATCTTGCTTAAATCTACTTCAATATTGTTTATGGTCGTACCCCCCAATCTTGCTTAAATCTACTTCAATATAGTTTATGGTCGTACCCCTCAATCTTGCTTAAATCTACTTCAATATAGTTTATGGTCGTACCCCTCAATCTTGCTTAAATCTACTTCAATATAGTTTATGGTCGTACCCTTCAATCTTGCTTAAATCTACTTCAATATAGTTTATGGTTGTTTCCCCTCAATCTTGCTTAAATCTACTTCAATATAGTTTATGGTTGTTTCCCCTCAATCTTGCTTAAATCTATTTCAATATAGTTTATGGTCGTACCCCTCAATCTAGCTTAAATCTACTTCAATATAGTTTATGGTCGTACCCCTCAATCTAGCTTAAATCTACTTCAATATAGTTTATGGTCGTACCCCTCAATCTTGCTGAAATCTACTTCAATATAGTTTATGGTCGTACCCCTCAATCTAGCTTAAATCTACTTCAATATAGTTTATTGTCGTACCCCTCAATCTTGCTTAAATCTACTTCAATATAGTTTATGGTCGTACCCCTCAATCTTGCTTAAATCTACTTCAATATAGTTTATGGTCGTACCCCTCAATCTTGCTTAAATCTACTTCAATATAGTTTATGGTCGTACCCCTCAATCTTGCTTAAAGCTACTTCAATATAGTTTATGGTCGTACCCCTCAATCCTGCTTAAATCTCCTTCAATATAGTTTATGGTTGTTTCCCCTCAATCTTGGTTAAATCTACTTCAATATAGTTTATGGTTGTACCCCTCAATCTTGCTTAAATCTACTTCAATATAGTTTATGGTTGTACCCCTCAATCTTGCTTAAATCTCCTTCAATATAGTTTATGGTCGTTTCCCCTCAATCTGCCTGTAGGCTTTCTGACACACAGGGGGCACTCCAGGGTATTTCATCACCATTTCAAAAGCGCCGCTACACCTCCCAACAAAAGCTTTGCCGTGTCAATTTGTGTCACATTCTGGCTAAATAAACATTCAATTTTAACATGGGATAGAATAATGTTAAATGACAGACAATGTTGATGGTTCGTTTAGGTGATTACGGGTTGTAAAGTTAACCAATAACAGCTAAAGATATGAACCAACCAATCCCAAAATAAACTACGAATAAAGTTAATCTAACCAAACCAAAGTAAATTTAACCAAACCTTAAAGAAACTCAACCTAGATTAACTTAACCTAACCAAACCATAGTAGGTATCTGGTAGTATTAGAGAGGTATCTGGTAGAAAGTGCAGAAAAATGGATTAGGAAAAAATAGGAAAAATGAGAGGAAAAATTAGTATTTATTTTTAAATGGGAAAAATTAAGGAAAAAATTAGGACAATGAGGAAAAAATTGGTTGAATGGGGTAAAAGTTAGGTAAAAATTAGGTAAAAAATTGTTAGAAATGAGGGAAAAATGGAGGTAAAACTGAGGTACTATTCCCAGGTAGGGATTTTGTACTAACTAATAAGCGGCTCCACATGCAAGAGATATATATACTAGGGTATGTATATATAGTGAAAATACACAAGACCTGAACGATTGGTGCGTGAAGGTCTCGTGTTGACCAGGAGAACAACAGTGGATTGAGGAAAGCATGTCGGTGGCTTGGGTAATAACAGTGATAACCCTGACTACTACACTGAAATACGGATAATGTCAGTAGGTATAATCTGAAAGTCGTGTACAGACAGAAACACAGAGGCAGACAAAGAAACAGACACAGACAAACAGGTAATTTGACTTCATAAATGTATATATAGTCTTATTGTTAACTGCATGTTATATGATACTTATACAACTGATAATAGCGCACCCGATATCTACACCAACAATACGTGTATAGTGCTCACACACACACGCACACACACACACACACACACACACACACACACTGTTACAAATGCATTGACAACTAATCAAAAGGTTTCTCACTTACAGGAAACAATGCTTTACTCTTAAGTTATGCTGTTTCCTTTATAACACAACCTTCTGATTCATCTGTTGTGTGTGTGTGTGTGTGTGTGTGTGTAATAATAATAATAATAATTAACGGTTTATTGAAAGAGCTTGGCAGCCAGAAGACTGAAAATATACAGTTACATATTTGGGGAATGGGTTACGAATTACAAATAATATACAAGTAACATAAGTGATACAAATAAGATATATAATAACTTGATGGGGAAAAGCTCAAACTACAGTGCATTTCAACATAGTGACAGTGCAAGGAGTAGTGTTTACTGGGAGTGAATACACTGGTTTATAACAAGTTATTGATAATTAATTTTTACAATGGTTGGGACTGGGCTGTTCTTATAGCTGGATGCGGTTGTGGTGTCGAACAGCAATTCTCGGGCTAGGTGTGTGTGTGTGTGTGTGTGTGTGTGTGTGTGTAACAGCAATAATTTTATATTTTAGTCGTTACTGTAATGAGCTAAGTTAAACGATGTTTATGTAACAGCGCACGAGTTAGTTGCATAATGTTATAATACAGTGATTCCTTTATCAGGTTCAAGCATCTTCATTATTCCATGAAACTAACCATAAACGCTCCAGACCTCAAAGCCTATCTGGTCATGTGTAAATTTTCCCCCAAAGCCTTTGCAGGAAAAACTATCTTTTTTGGTCAACTTTTTGTTGATGAAAAGAAACTTGTACTTGGCTACTGTATTATAAAGGTAGGATTTACATATCAAAAGATCTTGGTAAAGTGAGTAGACGTCTTGCTCAAAGGGGTTGAGAAGAGGCAGAAGGCCACACACACACACACACACACACACACACCTTCAGCCCTCATGGGATGAGGACCCGGAGCTGTGAAGACCTGCTCTCTCTGCTGCCATTGTTGGCCAACTTTGCTGGTCCGCTGACATCTTCGACAACATCTCAGGAGCGTTTTCGGTTTATCGAGCATTAGTTTGCCGTACCCACTGGTGGTGTGAGTGACCCACACTCCAGTTGGATAGCAGCTATAGCGTGGTATTCCCGACGTGGTTTGAGCTCTTTTCCTTCTACTACTATTTTTCTTTTTTTCGCTCTGGCCTAGGGGCCTGCACCCTCAAAAGTGTATTCGTCCTGCGGTCCCCCCTGTAACTGTTCACCTCCCTCCCAGGAGATTGTGGACACGAAAGTGGGTTGGAGCAAGAACCCATCCCTCTGCCGAGTCTTTCCAGGAAAACCGTGATCGTGCGGGTCCACCTGGAAAGAGGGTAGCAATCCTCATCCTTACCCAATAGGCACACTTAGCTCACGTCTATAAGTGAGCAGTCTCATACACTAGGAAGTAGGTTTCCACAAACGGGGCTCCGGGTGAGAAGCTCATGAATCACTCTACGACCACCCCGCCATCAAGTGGCTGTGGGGAGTGTTTAATTCCTCCGCTACTTACTCAACCGGAATAGGTAGGCTCTGAGCAACAGAGAAACCTCCAAAGAAGAAGAAAAAACCACTTAACCACCGGTTATGGAGTGCGTACGCCCTCCTCACCGCGACCCTCGCCTGAACCGCCAACCCGACGACCCGAACCACGACAGGCTCCGCACAGAGAAAGCGGACCAGCTGCAGGCCTTCCACGAAGCTCTGAAAACCAAGAACAACGCCATCCACACACCTCCGCCGCCCCCAACAGCTCCGCCACCACTGCCACCGCCACCGAGGACGACAACTGGACGAAGGTTAAAAACAAAAAACGCCGACGTGCTTTTTCGGGAAACGAAATTCGTCAAGCAGCCCAAAAGGCACCCATCACCACCACCAGCTCGACCCCAACGACAGTTGCCAAAATTCCGGATCTCGAAAACGGACACGAAAACGATATTTGCCGCTATCACAGAGATGGAGAAACAAAACCCACTGGCCAGGACACGGGACGGATCACAACAGCTCTATGTTGTGATATTTTAAGAAATAACAACTATTCATATTTGATCTCTGATAATTTCCGTACATGGTGAAATAATAATGAGCTATGAAATGCTCTGATAACATAAATATCGTAAAACGAACGTCACTTGAACTTGTTCGTCATGTTCTTGTTTCCTTTTATGATATTGTTATTATTAGTGCCGTTTTATAAACTAATTTTAGCTTACTCAAGAGCTGAAATTATCAGAGAACAACACAGAAGAGTTATTATCCCTAAAGCATCAGAATATAAATACGATAGATCAAAAACTAAAGAACACTCGTGACTCTGCGTGTCCGTCGACTCAGTTGCAAAGTTCGAGTCAACAGACTGTTGTAGTCACAGTAAAGGCTGCACGTACCTAACAGGTGATGGGCGACGCTCCCTCGATGAGCTGTAAATATCACTTACCTGCAATGATAAACAAATACATTACTAACATAGAGAGTTTACTTCTCCCTCCTCAGCCTTCACAAATAACATAGGTCCGCTGATCTTCGGATTCACGAAAGGTTGTGAGCAAAAGACACTTATGAAAACCTGAACTTTATATGGAAGGAAATTTTGTGATACTTAGTTTATCTGAGTTACGAGTGTTCTTATAACGGTTGTTGTTGTTAATGAAAAATTATAAATTATCGGAAAATTCGTCTTCCGTTACATTTAGAAAACACATAAATGGTTAAGCAAAGTGTTTGTGGTGTCCGGGAGGGACTTTTACGCCTCAACTATTGTCAATCCGTATAGTCACTTGGCTTAAAATAACATATAGTAAAATACTTGATTAACTTATAGTTGAATTATGTAACACGCCAACAATATATAAACAGTAAAGAAAGTCTAATTAATAAAACTCAATAAAATACTCCAATATACACGAGTCTTGCAACAGTGACACGAACTTGTAAACAAATCCCGGTGGTCGAGTGAGGCGCCAACTCATGTCAACTGTTGTAACCTTGACCTCTGGCCATAAAAAAACCACATTTAGTAACAAGACTGAATCAATAATATAATTCACATGACAAGGATAAACAGGTCAGGAAATATCCCAACCAGCATCCGTAATGTGAGGGAATATTTCACTGAATCATTTGAAGTCTCGGGAGAATGGTCATAAGTGGTGTTGCTGTCCTCCCATCATAAGGAGTTGTGTGTGTGTTCAAGAAAAACATTAAGAGCTGTTGTATATATCGAGGGTCAGGGGTCAAGTCACCACCAGGCGTGAGTCAATACCTGCCTGGAGCACAGTGTAGGTCATCAGGTGTTGTGGGACTCATCTTATCGGGAAGAGTTGGTGGTGGGTGTTCACTTGTCCAGGTCCTGCCGCCGGGAGCTCCTGTCACCAAGGTACTCCACTCTCCTGTGTTCACTTGTCCAGGTCCTGCCGCTGGGAGCTCCTGTCACCAAAGTACTCCACTCTCCTGTAATAACATCTTACATTATTCTATGAAATTACATTAAATTTTTCATCATTTATTTTCTATTCTCTTCCTCCATCTTTAGCATGATAATGAAGAAAAATATAAATCATAAAAAAAAAAAATTTAGGAAATGGAGTTCACTTAATAATGGTTAGCACAGATATTCGTAAGCCATTAATTCCTCTAGTAAATACTCTAGAGTCTAGACGCTCAGCAGCACCATACTACATTACATTATCCCGTAAACAGGCAGGCATACACCCACAAGGTAGCGTCCACTTCTTGACATACAGGGGGCCGTTGCTTCACTCTATTTTCTGAATATTAAAAATTCTAACCTAACCTGCCATGAAAGCGACTCGCCTGAGTACTAGGTTAAGTTAAAGTTTTGGGTTATGTTATTACTGCGTTTCAGCAAGTAAGGTCTTTGAGCAAGTAAGTAACTAGTTTAGCAATTACACCAATCGACAAACATGAAAATATTAGATAAAACAGTTCCCAAATTCGATCTTTTAATTTATACAACAAAACAAATATTTTAGTGAATATCCTCCAACAAATTGATAACGATGTGTAGCCATTTTATACTACATTTGAGGATAAGTAAAAATAGCCTGAGGACGTTTAGAAAGTTACTTTCATTGACACCAGATGTCAAAAAAGTACTTCCTGTTTTATATGGCGAGGGCTCAAGAGGGCAGAGCCCCTGAGTTAGGAAGTTACGTAAGGTTAAGTCGATTTTCTAGAAAAATTAAGAAAAAATGGCTAATGTGCGACGGAAATTAAGGTCAGATTCGATTGAAACGACACAAAATACACCCGGAAACCCTATTTTTGTTAGTAGTTTTCGTGGTGTATCTAAAACGAGTCTTTACCATAAGGGTTTATAGAGAAGTTAGTAAACGTTAAGGGCTTGGGGATTTTGCATAGATTTTTTTGTTTTTGTTTTACGTGAATGTATTGTGTTTGTTTACGGATTCAGCTTCGGTTATGTGAAAAACACTTACATATATAGTTAGTATGTTATGGTCCACTACTCTGTTTCCAAACCAGTGTTTACCTATTTCACGCCTAAATCTAAATTTGTTTAATTTAAAACCATTGTTACGAGTTCGCTCCTGGTTGGATAGTTTGAGTACCTTTGTAATGTCCCCTTTGTTTAGCCCTGCCTTCCACTTATACACCTCTATCAGGTCGCCCCTCGCTCTACGTCTCTCAAGGGAGTGCAAATTAAGATGCTTTAACCTGTCTCAGGGTTCCTAATGCCCGGGATTAGTCTTGTCATTCTCCTCTGAATTCCTTCCAAGAAGCCTGAAGAGTCAATGGTTTGTGTCATCAAGTTATTGGAAGCTCCAACAACTTGTCCCTGAATACGAATTCGCAACTTTCGACTTACAACAGGTACCTACTTTACTGCTAGGTGAACAGGGACTAATGGGGGCTAGGAAGTGTGTCCAAACAACTTCCACCGGCCTGGGAATCGAACCCGTGACATCTCGCTTGCGAAGGCAAGAGCGGTACCACTCTACCACCAGCACCCCCAGGCGGAACACTATGGCTGACTACACTTCCCCCTACACGCACACCAAAAGCAAATTTATGAAATGTACTCTTCTGCCACAGTAGCTTCAAATTGTATTTAGTTAGGTTCAGAAGTAACATGGGTGTTTAAACAAGACAATGGTGCCATATTAAGGTAAACTGGCATAAGTGGGCCCAACTCAATTTCTTAAGTAAACAAGTTTTTCACATAGTTCAGACTATTCCAAGACACTTCTCTTCTTGGCATTTCCGTCGGAAATTTTACGTCTCTAGTATTTTAATCGATAAAATTTCCAACAATATTACTTGTTTAGAGTGGGCAGGGCTTTGAAGTCGAGGGAAAATGTGGGGTAAAATACTAAAAATAACACAAAACAAAACTTGAAAAACCTGACCTAACGTTTCCTAACCGTTAAAAATCCTCAAAGTAATTATTTTTACCTTATTCACGTTTTCGGTGCTTAGTAGGTGATGGTGTTTTCGGATTTTAGTATGTTATTGTTTTCGGTGTCAAGTGGAGGGTGATTTAACTTTCCATCTTATTCTATGATACTGTTCTTTCTATTTTTTTTTATTCAACAAAATTATAAAGCAGTGGAAAGTTTTTTAGGCAATCCACATCCTAGTACAGTATGCATACTGTACAAGAAAAAAAAAAAATAATATCTTTAAATTTCAGAGGTGATGGTATGACTTTCAATAATGTGAAGTTTTGTATTCTTTCAAACACAGAATTTCATACACATTATCCTCCAACTTTCAATATAGCTGGCTTAATTAACTTTCATGCACAATGTAACCCCATACAGTATTGTATGCAAAAATTTTACAAACAATTACAGTGTACGGTATTCAAATGCAACGCCATCACTAGAAATCTGAAAACAGTATTACTCTACTTTTATCAATTACACAATTAATTTGGACTTAAACAATCCCAGTAAATAAGATTCCCTTATTTTCAGTTAATAACTCACTCACATTCTCAGCATAAATTGTAGACTGGCATGTTGACCCATAGCAAAATTATGAGGCTGAGGGATATTACTATATATCATATTGATTGTTAGATCTTTATAAGAAGGGCAGTGATTTTGTCGACGCGCTACGAGTATTAACAGCTGATGAAACAAAGAAGCCTAGCCTGAGGAGCCTAACCTAGTTAAGTTTAACCAGTGTGAACTTGCGCGCCATAACGCAAATTGTCACCGATGCAAATAGTGTTACTTAATAATTTGACTTGCTTTGTGTCATGATGCGTGAGAGGATTAATTTAATTAGTTAAACCCAATAATTTTACGCAATTTGCGTCACTGATGCAAATAGTGCTGTCCAATAATTTGATGTGATTTACGTGACCAATGCAAATACTGTAGTGCTAGCCAATATTTTGAAGCAATTTGTGCCCGATGCAAATGGTGCTACCCAATAATTTGACGCATTTCGCGTGATCACTGCAAAAATTGTAGTGCTCGCCAATAATTAGATGCGATTTGTGTCCGATGATGCAAATACCTGTATTGCTACCCAATAATTTGATGTGATTTGTGTCACCGATGCAAATAGTGTTCCCCAATTATTTGACGCGATTTGCATCATGATGTATGAGAGAGTTAACTTATTAAAAGTAAGTTCCAGTAATGAATTTAGTGGGCCAAAGTCTTTATAAGTTAAAAAGATAAATGTAGGATAAAGTCATTTGAGATTTAGGGAAGTTCAAAACAGTAGAATGGATAAATTATGAAACTGAAATCCCCCCAAATTTCCAGATCAATGAGAGGAAGGACATAGAGAACTAGAAAGTGAACAGATGTGGAATCATTTCAAAGAAATAATATCGGAAGGTAAGGGGTGGGGGGGGGCGGGGGAAATTACAGGACAAAAGAGGAACCAGATTGGAAGTGAGTGGATTGCAAATTAAATTTTAAAGAATGTGGATAGGCGAAGGAGGTTAAGAGGGGGATATGAAGCTTAAAAGGAACTTCACAAAGAAATTAAAAAGGATTTGAAATGCTAAAGAAAAAATATTATGATATACAGTATAAGCAAATAGAAGATAATGACAAGAGACATAACTTAAGGAAAATGTACAGAAATATAGATGAAACAAAATATTGTAGTGGAAATTAAAATGTTGGGACTAAAAAAGTAATGACATTAAGACCCTGTTAAGGCGGAATTATGACAAAGAAAAAAAGGTAAGACAGAATGGAGGGAAGAATCGATAAGTGCTGGACATAAGTTTAATACTACCAATTCTGGAAGCCGAAGTTAAGGCAGCTGTGAACAAAATGAAAAATTAATATTCTTGCACATTTGCTTAGATTCCAGTAGAATTTCTAAAACAAATAGACAGGATCATTAAAGGCTTAAGTGAAAATAAATAATAAAGGTGAATAAACACAGTGATGAATAAATAGCTGTGACATTGTGTAGTTGTGATGAAGATATAGTTTTAGCGAATAGGTAGTTATAGTAAGTGAAAAACTGGTGAATGACTGGCTATAGTGTTTGATAGTTGTGGTGAGTAAATGTTTTAGATATTTTACGACGTTTATGTTAATTACGATTCTTATCTTCATATAACAATAGTTGTAATTAATATGATATCATTAAGGGTCAGATATAAGAGTTTCTTGATTGTACATTAGACCTTAAATCCACACGAGGCTACAGACCCCATCTCTTCTGAACCTGGGGAACAGTTGGCCTTACGACTAATGACAGGAAAAAGTTAATGACCGGAGTGAAGGAAAAATGAACATATTCTTACCGTCATATAAAACTTATCGGCGAAGAGATATAACTTTGAAGAGAAAATTTCAAGTTTTGATAGCCGATGCAGGTATTTTGGTGATACTGTATAATATATTCTGAACGACCTGAAATTATAGGACTGACAGATGTACGAAATTTTAGCTATAATTAAGATCGTTAAAACTTATTTGATCGGTAGTTGTAGTTTTTCGTACTATAAACATTATTGAGGATTTGGTGTCATCAGAAACTTATCAGAAAACCGAAAGGGGGTTGAGGAAGGCGTGCATCATCTCCGTTTGTCTGCCCGGGAGTTGTGACCACGATAACTTTAACATGTAGTAATAACGTACTGTACTGTGTAGCCAGACTTGGTGCGTGAATATGGACTTCGTTGCGGTGAGGCGGGGATCTAACTCTCTTTAGTGGCAATGTGTTAAGCTGCAAACTAACTTAAAGTTGACTGTTACTCTGAATCACTCTTTGACGGAGAAGACATCATTTCTACTGCTGCTTAGTGTACCAATAACTCGGTTTTCTGTGATTTAGAGAACAAAATGTCTAGATATTGGGGAAATTGATGAGATTCGGATGGTTCTTTTTTTGTATATAGTGAGTTCAGTGTTTTTAGGCATATGACTTGTGGCTGAATACTGTTAATGAAGATCAATTTACCTG
Organism: Homarus americanus; assembly: GCF_018991925.1. Lineage (NCBI taxonomy): Eukaryota > Metazoa > Arthropoda > Malacostraca > Decapoda > Nephropidae > Homarus > Homarus americanus. The sequence continues at coordinate 8,747 of NW_024729381.1, read as the reverse complement.
CAGGCCATTTATTCATATGGCTACCCTAGTCTTACCTACCTAACCTAGCCATTTTAAACTAAGCTATCTAATTTTCCATCCCAACTTGTATTTTGTTATGTTTGATTGGATAAAAAGATACAATAAATATTTACCCTCATAATTTACCTACTATCGGCTATGAGGTTACTTGCAGTATGTTATGTGAAGCCTGAATCTACCAGTCATATAACCCTTTAACACACTATGTAATGTAAGTTGAGGACACAGTGTGTGGCGTCTGTTTACATATTGTTTGTCCTTTTCTACACATTTGTACATCTGTCTTACACCAATCTCCCTTTACTTCTCTCAGGTGTGTTTGAGAACAGGTGGAGTTGAGTGAGGAGTGTTCCTACTCCTTGTTTTAAGTCATACCTGTTGCGTTCTTACTGGTCTTTGAATTCTTGAGGTTTCTGTAATAAATGGTTAGAAATATTACAAATAATGACAGTTGTTATTGTTGTTACAGGAGAGTGGAGAACCTTGGTGACAGGAGGCCCCGGCGGCAGGACCTGGCCAAGTGAACACAGGAGAGTGGAGTACCTTGGTGACAGGAGGCCCCGGCGGCAGGACTTGGCCAACTGAACACCCACCACCACCTCTTCATCCACCAGAATAAGGTGAGTCCCATGCAAGATTGTTAAAACCTGTTACGGTCTTCCTTTCGCCGCTTACCCAGCTTTCACCGTTGGTTACCAGCGGCCAGGTCGTGTGTACAGAAGCAGTAGATATATCACAAGCGTCGTCGAATTATCACGGGCTGTCCCGCCAGTCTCCGGTTATTTCCTGACGATCGGTACCAATGTACAGACGACCAACAGGCAGGTAGATTTCAACCAGGTCACAGAAACACACTTAAGCACTGTAGTCTTCTTTAATAATCAGTAATTCTTCACAACACTATTCACAAGGTCCTGTCTTAATAGCTGGACATCTCACTTCGAATATACAGTCAGCACACTACTAGTGTATAATTCCTTAGTCTTTTCACTTTTATATTGCTCACAACATTTCCACAATACTTGCACAACAATTGTCTTCAGTTGTCCTACTAGGCTTGTACTTCACAATTCAAAGCTCCAATTTCACAATTCAAAGCTCCAATTTCCTTTCATATTTTTCACTTTGGCTATGTTAAGTTCGCTGTATGAAGTAAATAGCGCGTATATAGATTCTGTATGATGGGTATATTGATTCACAATTTTATGTTGATGTTACCGTGTATATTTTTATTATCACTTGTGCTAGTGATGGAAGTTAAGGCTGTTATTTATAATTATTTTTTGATCACATTTGTTGCCACTGTTCACTATAACATATTTTTCCCTGGTGAAATCATTGACGTGTGTTAAAGTTACTGTGGGGGGGACGAGCGTTTTTCTCGCTTCTAACGTACTGTATTATGAACTATCACAACAAGCAGGCGAGATAGTCAGGCGAGCTTACCACCGGTGAAAAATTTATGAAATGTGTTAAAATATGTTTTGGAGTTAAAACACCAATATCCAGTTTTAAACTATATACAGTATCGCGGAAGTTGAAATATCAACAAAGCCTCGTTCATAACTTTACGTCATTTTTTCGGATTGGGCCAGAATTTGTTCTGATGTAGTTTTGGTGTACATGTACACACAGTCGCTACGCTCATTGACAATTCGTACTATTTTGTGTTCCTAATGTTAGGAAGTAAGACTTAACACGTATTGGACTGCCATCCCGGCCTTTTAAAGATAGATAATGATGTAGGGAAATATACAGAGTAATACACTTATGGAAACACTATTTTACCTTTACTTACATATGAAGATACAATTTACTTGGTGGTTTGCTCTACATAGTGTGGCCTGTTGGGGGGTCGTTCTGGGCGTGGCAGGAGCACACACTGGGGGATCAATTTTGACGGCTTTCTCTACATGTGAACATTTATTATCAATAATTTAAAAAGTTCTACCACACCACATAGTCTCTCAAACTTCTCCTAACTCTTGCCTCTACTATACCTTCTCCCCGTATGTCTTCCTTTACTCTCCCTGAGTAAATTATACTCATCATCATCTCATTAATCATGTTTTCATTCACCCTATAATTGTCTTTGATTCCATAAGTACCCAATTAATTTTCCTCACACTTACCCTCTCCCAGACCGTTGAATCTCTCGCCTCAAATTAGTTTTATCTCTGTTGTACCTGCAACTTATCGGCCCCATGCTAGTGGCTGCAAGATGACACATAGATCTTGTTAACACTCCACAGATGAATTTCAACTGTTTTACATCACTAAATTCAAGGTTAGTTATAAGCCGTAATACCTCTGACTTAGTCAATTAATCCATATTTTTATTGTAAACTACAAAAGTGTAATATTCTTTGGCTTGTTGGAATTTTTACGAACGCGCGCGCGCGCGCACACACACACACACACACACGGACACATACATATCAATACTCACACAATATATTTTTATATCCTTAAAGGTCAGGGAGTAAGCAAAAATATAACCTGAAAACCTCACATATTGGCAGAACTGTACAGAGTGACGTCACTGTTATGCTGTGAGGTCACACCTTCCCTTGGCGTCATTGCTTATACCTGTATGTCTACGACCCAGTGACGTACTCATCTATCCTTGACGTCAGTACTGACGCTTATACAATTTAGTGTGTGTGTGTGTGATGCGTAAAATGTGTTGCCAAATTTCTTTTAATACTATATATTTTTTCTTGTAAGCTTGAGTCCTGTACATAGAAGCAAACCTGTATGTAAAAATAATGCAAACTCTTATATAATTAGTAACACCTACAGTAACTATCTTAAGGTAACTTACCTTACTTAACCTGACAAAGGTAAAATGTTTGTAATGTTAACACCACAAAATGCATTTTAAAAGAAACGATTAATTTTTTACCAGATATACTTATTATGCTGCACAGTCCGTTTAGTTTAGAGGCTTACCTGGTCGATCATCCCTAAATCGCACGTTTACAGTTGAAAATAATAAAAGCATAAATAATACAAACAAAATCAATTAATATGTTTTTTATTATTTTTAAATATCAGAAATGTTGGGTCAACGCTTCTTGTTGTTCTTTGTCTTTTTCCCAGTGAAGATGTAGTCTCCCCATGGCAGGTACTGGTCCTTTTGTACATGGCAGAAAGTGGTAGTTTCCTTCTTCTTCTTGTTGTTTTGAGGTTTAGTGTGCTTTGTGGTCTGCAGTTTGTTAGATCGGGGGCCCTTCTCCTTCACCTGGCAAGGCTTCACCTCAACCTTTGAAACTTTTGTTACAGTGCGTCGGAACACCATTGTGATTTACTGACACTAACAGCTCTCTCACTGAGGTCAAATCAAAATTTGACCATACAGAAAGAATTACGGTTTAATAAGGTTGGAATTTAAAGAAATTGACAACAAAATGAAGCTCTGTTTATCACTATAGTAAAGAGGGATGGTGTTTGTAAAGATGATGGATGGTGTTATAATATGTAGTGATGATGGATGGTGTTATATGTAGTGATGAAGGATGGCGTTATATTGTAGTAATGATGGATGGTGTTATATGTAGTGATGATAAGAGGGTAATATATGTAGTGATGATGGATGGTGTTATATATATATTGATGATGCATGATGTTATATGTAGTGATGATGGTTGGTGTTATATGTAGTGATGCTGGATGGTGTTATATGTAGTGTGATGATGAGGGTAATATATGTAGTGATGATGGATGGTGTTATATATAGTGATGATGCATGATGATATATGTAGTGATGATGGTTGGTGTTATATGTAGTGATGCTGGATGGTGTTATATGTAGTGATGATGGATAGAGTTATATGTAGTGATGATGGATGATGTTATATGTAGTGATGATGGGTGGTGTTATATGTAGTGATGTTGGATGGTGTTATATGTGTGATGATGGATGATGTTATATGTAGTGATGATAGGATGGTTTTATATGTAGTGATGATGGATGGTGTTATATGTAGTGATGATGGATGATATTATATGTAGTGATGATAGGTTGGTTTTATATGTAGTGTTGATGGATGGTGTTATATGTACTGATGATGCATGATGTTATATGTAGTGATGATGGGTGGTGTTATATGTAGTGATGCTGGATGGTGTCATATGTAGTGATGATGGATGGAGTTATATGTAGTGATGATGGATGATGTTATATGTAGTGATGATGGTTGGTGTTATATGTAGTGATGTTGGATGGTGTTATATGTCGTGATGGATGGTTCTATATGTAGTGATGGTGGATGGTGTTATATGTAGTGATGATGGATCGTGTTATATGTAGTGATGATGGATAGTGTTATATGTAGTGATGATGATGGATGGTGTTATAAGTAGTGATGATGGATGTTGTTATATGTAGTGATGAAGGATGGTGTTAGTGAAGATTGTGAAGTGAGATGTAGTGAAGATTGTGAAGTGAGGTGTAGTGAAGATTGTGAAGTGAGATGTAGTGAAGATTGTGAAGTGAGATGTGGTGAAGATTGTTAAGTGAGATGTAGTGAAGATTGTGAAGTGGATGTAGTGAAGATTGTGAAGTGAGATGTAGTGAAGATTGTGAAGTGACATGTAGTGAAGATTGTGAAGTGAGATGTAGTGAAGATTGTGAAGTGAGATGTAGTGAAGATTGTGAAGTGAGATGTAGTGAAGACTGTGAAGTGAGATTGTGAAGATTGTGAAGTGAGATGTAGTGAAGATTGTGAAGTGAGATGTGGTGAAGATTGTGAAGTGAGATGTAGTGAAGATTGTGAAGTGAGATGTAGTGAAGATTGTGAAGTGAGATGTAGTGAAGATTAGTGAAGATTGTGCATTGTGAGATGTAGTGAAGATTGTATGTGAAGATTGTGAAGTGAGATGTAGTGAAGATTGTGAAGTGAGATGTAGTGAAGATTGTGAAGTGAGATGTAGTGAAGATTGTGAAGTGAGATGTAGTGAAGATTGTGAAGTGAGATGTAGTGAAGATTGTGAAGTGAGATGTAGTGAAGATTGTGAAGTGAGATGTAGTGAAGATGTGAAGTGAGATGTAGTGAAGATTGTGAAGTGAGATGTGGTGAAGATTGTGAAGTGAGATGTAGTGAAGATTGTGAAGTGAGATGTAGTGAAGATTGTGAAGTGAGATGTAGTGAAGATTGTGAAGTGAGATGTAGTGAAGATTGTGAAGTAAGATGTAGTGAAGATTGTGAAGTGAGATGTAGTGAAGATTGTGAAGTGAGATGTAGTGAAGATTGTGAAGTGAGATGTAGTGAAGATTGTGAAGTGAGATGTAGTGAAGATTGTGAAGTGAGATGTAGTGAAGATTGTGAAGTGAGATGTAGTGAAGATTGTGAAGTGAGATGTAGTGAAGATTGTGAAGTGAGATGTAGTGAAGATTGTGAAGTGAGATGTGGTGAAGATTGTGAAGTGAGATGTAGTGAAGATTGTGAAGTGAGATGTGGTGAAGATTGTGAGTGAGATGTAGTGAAGATTGTGAAGTGAGATGTAGTGAAGATTGTGAAGTAAGATGTATTGAAGATTGTGAAGTGAGATGTAGTGAAGATTGTGATTGTGAAGTGAGATGGTGAAGATTGTGAAGGAGATGTAGTGAAGATTGTGAAGTGAGATGTAGTGAAGATTGTATGAGATGTAGTGAAGATTGTGAAGTGAGATGTAGTGAAGATTTGTGAAGGAGATGTAGTGAAGATTGAGAAGTGAGATGTAGTGAAGATTGTGAAGTGAGATGTAAAATATCAGAAGGAGATGTAGTGAAGATTGTGAAGTGTAGTGAAGATTGTAAGTGAAATGTAGTGAAGATTGTGAAGTGAGATGTAGTGAAGATTGTGAAGGAGATGTAGTGAAGATTGTGAAGTGAGATGTGGTGAAGATTGTGAAGTGAGATGTAGTGAAGATTGTGAAGTAAGATGTGGTAAAGAGTGTGAAGTGAGATGTAGTGAAGATTGTGAAGTGAGATGTAGTGAAGATTGTGGAGTGAGATGTAGTGAAGATTGTGAAGTAAGATGTGGTAAAGATTGTGAAGTGAGATGTAATGAAGATTGTGAAGTGAGATGTAGTGAAGATTGTGAAGTGAGATGTAGTGAAGATTGTGAAGTGACATGTAGTGAAGATTGTGAAGTGAGATGTAGAGAAGATTGTGAAGTGAGATGTAGCGAAGATTGTGAAGTGACATGTAGTGAAGATTGTGAAGTGACATGTAGTGAAGATTGTGAAGTGAGATGTAGTGAAGACTGTGAAGTGAGATGTGGTGAAGATTGTGAAGTGACATGTAGTGAAAATTGTGAAGGGAGATGTAGTGAAGATTATGAAGTGAGATGTAGTGAAGATTGTGAAGTGAGATGTAGTGAAGATTGTGAAGTGAGATGTAGTGAAGATTGTGAAGTGAGATGTAGTGAAGATTGTGAAGTGAGATGTAGTGAAGATTGTGAAGGAGATGTAGTGAAGATTGTGAAGTGAGATGTGGTAAAGATTGTGAAGTGAGATGTGGTGAAGATTGTGAAGTGAGATTTGGTTAAGATTGTGAAGTGAGATGTGGTGAAGATTATGAAGTGAGATATGGTGAAGATTGTGAAGTGAGATGTAGTGAAGATTGTGAAGTGAGATATGGTGAAGATTGCGAAGTGAGATATGGTGAAGATTGTGAAGTGAGATGTAGTGAAGATGTGAAGTGAGATGTAGTGAAGATTGTGAAGTGAGATGTAGTGAAGACAGAAGTGAGATGCAGGAAGTATCAGGAAGGAGATGTAGTGAAGATTGTGAAGTGAGATGTAGTGAAGATTGTGAAGTGAGATGTAGAAGATTGTGAAGTGAGATGTAGTGAAGATTGTGAAGTGAGATGTAGTGAAGATTGTGAAGTGAGATGTAGTGAAGATTGTGAAGTGAGATGTAGTGAAGATTGTAAAGTGAGATGTAGTGAAGATTGTGAAGTTAGATGTAGTGAAGATTGTGAAGTAAGAAGTGGTAAAGATTGTGAAGTAAGATTATAAAGTAAACTGTAGTAATTGAGGTTAAACGAACGCGGGTTATTCTGTAGTGTATCCGTGTCTTGTTAACGTGGAACCAACATGTCGGTGGTTCTCAATATAGATACGTTATTTTGCCGGGAATTTCTGTCAAAACGAAATATGAATCAACCATATTTAGCTTAAATTAACCTAGCGGCTTTATTATATATCCTAAGATGTTTAAGTTGGATAGATCAGATCAGGTTAGGTTAAGTCAGGTTGGGTTAGGTTAAGTCAGGTTGGGTTAGGTTAGGTTAGTTTTGTTAATTTTGCCACTTGCTAGTTTATTGTGCCCCCCATACTCATCCTGTGAGCTGTAGCGCAAAGAGATTACAAAGTGGTGTTAGATGAGGTAGGTGGTTAAGTTAAGTTTCAATAGGTTAGGTTAGATTACGTCAGGTTGGGTTAAGTTAGGTTAGGTAGGTAATAAGTAGATAGGTTACGGTCGGTAGGTGGGAAAGTTAGGTTTGATTAGGTTAGCTTATGCCAGACGGGGAGGTTAGGTTAGATTACGTCAGGTTAGGTTAGATTATGTCAGGTTAGGTTCGATTATGTCAGGGTAGGTTCGATTATGTCAGGTTAGGTTAGATTACGTCAGGTTGGGTTCGATTATGTCAGGTTAGTTTAGATTATGTCAGGTTAGGTTAGATTATGTCAGGTTAGGTTAGATTATGTCAGGTTAGGTTAGATTATGTCAGGTTAAGTTAGATTATGTCAGTTTAGGTTAGATTACGTCAGGTTAGGTTAGATTATGTAAGGTTAGGTTAGATTATGTTAGGTTAGGTTAGATTATGTCAGGTTAGGTTAGATTATGTCAGGTTAGGCTAGATTATGTCAGGTTAGGTTAGATTATGTCAGGTTAGGTTAGATTATGTCAGGTTAGGTTAGATTATGTCAGGTTAGGTAAGTAGGTGGAGGTGGGTAAAAAAGGTTAGGTTAGGTCGGCAGGTTTTAGTGTAGGAGCTTAAGTAATCCCGTAAAAATTTCATGTTAATTTTTGACACCATACATCGTAATAATCCTTATAAACTATGTTAAGGAACTGTGGTGTAATTTTTTCTGAACGGTTTATTATAAGTTTTATGCCATTAAAGAAGTTTTATCAAAGAGCGGCGTAATGAACCACAGATGTATTACCATTAAGTCCTAATTAACTTACAACATGACTAATAACCTATGAACATGTAGTATTATATGATTACAATTTAACATAATATATTATGAATGCTGTTATAATATCTTAAGTGTGTTACAAACATGGCTGCTCATATATGCCATCCTGTCTCTGGCAAAGAAGAGATTGCAGTAAGTAAAATTAATTGCTAAAGACAAATACTGGAAATTAAACATATACATATTACCATTATCTGAAAAGCTTAGAACTACCGTTTTATATTTATTAAAAGTTTGTAGTGTTATACATCATGTGTATACAAGTCACAAGTTATTATTTACGACATTGCTTCAGTCCTCGTCATCAGAGTCTTCTGTGTACAACAGATTCCTTCACCTTGTTTAGGCATTTCTCATCATCTGCTTGACAGTTACACATCTCGGTGCATGTCATGCTATTCTTTCTGATTCTTTCTGTATGAACATGACAATGATCCATATTTCCTGACGCCACATCCACATTTAACAAGTTCTGTGATTGCTTCTGGAGCTGGTGGTTGGTCTGATATTACAAGTATGAAACAGTCATTG
>NW_024729380.1:0-12980 GCF_018991925.1 Homarus americanus | reverse complement strand
GCTATTCAGAATCACTCTCTTACAAATTAAACTTCCTCCTGTGTTGTAATCATTAATTCATGCCCCCCACCAGTATGAGTTTCTCCTAGTGAAGCCATAGACTCACACCTCCCACTGTTTTACGTATATTTCTTTTATCTTAGCATCTGTTGTCTGGTGCACAAGCTGACTTAATGAACCTACTTTAAAGTTCTTGGTTGTTTACACCACATAAACATACAGACAATAGTAGTGGTGCTGTACCCAAAACGACCCTCGCTACAAGGAACCATCAACTTGCGCTCTAAACTGCCACATTCCTTATAGTCATTAACGACTTCCGAGAAGAAAGTGTCTCTCACAACTACAATGAACGAGTTCGTTAAGGTCTAGAATAGTATTCTGTAGAGGAGGAGTATTTCTCTTAATGACATGAGCGGCGTAGCACTGTAGTTCCTCCAGGTACTCAGGCCCTCCCCCAGGGTACAGCAACTGTCAAGTGTGTTAGTTGCCGGCTGTCAGGTGTGATCATTATGGTCATTCATCATATTCTGGTAAAGTGAACACGAAAGCCTCTTGGAGTGTGTCTTGGTGAGGAAAAGACAGAGCCAGACAAGGACACGAAATAAAGATAATCTACTACTATATAATATAAACACTAATAGACGACGTGTGACTGGAGGAGTGTTTCTAGTAGGACATTGTTTCTTTTTTTTTATCTGCTGAAAATATTAAAAGGTCATTCGAGGAAATTAGTTATATGACAATGTACCGTAATAGTGTACCGGACGGCGTGTCACGAGTCGTGTAGTACAACCGGCACAGGGAGTACGGCACAGTACAGTACACGCAGGCGGGTTTTAACACGACGGAGAGCCAGCAACGTTCACTTATGATTTATTCTTCAGGCGTGGGGGAACAGCTAGAGTGAGGGCCACCTGGCTCATTAGGAATTCATTATTACATACTTACTCTTATCATCCGCTTAAGATACTTAAAGTCGGAGCATCATTTTCAACATCTGGGTCAATGTCTTTGATAACAATGTAGAGAAGGAAATTACAATGTGTAGTATTATGAAACACCCAAAAGCTATTAGACAATAATCATGACCCAGATCTAAAGTGGGTAAAGCTTTACATGAAAGTATTCCTTGTGAGATATGTTGTGACAATCTAGCGAAAAGGATAACAACATTTGGCATCAAGAGTCATCACGGGTCATCACCGTTTGAAAAAAAATCGTTTTACAACTTAGAAAAAAATTTGAGAGAAATAACATCAAAGGGCAACTTGAGATGTCATAGTTTCTCCTCTTTTTACCAGCAGGAGTCTCGTCACATCATCCTATCCCCATATTTTGATACCTACCCAAACTTCTGCTCCATCTTATATCATTTCTCACCCACACCCTCACACACGCCCCTACTGTATACATTACCAACCACCAAAGCCACTCACCCTCTTCCGCTTCTTCAAGCCACCCGTAAGACTCTAGCTTCCGATAAGACTAACCAACTCCTTCCTTCCTTCCACCTCCTCCTCCTCTATCCTCTTATGTCACCACCTTCCTCTTCCTTCTCCTCCAGCCAACCACATGACTCCAGTTTCCGCCAAAAGTAACCAACTCCCTCCTCCTCCTTCTCTATCCTCCTATGTCATGCCCTGCCTCTTCCTTCGCCTCCAGCCAACCACATCACTCCAGTTTCCTAAACGATTGACCAATTCCCTCCTTTTACTACTCCTTTCCGCTCCTTCTTTTCCCTCTTCCTCCTCACACCGCTATCTCCTCTTCTTATACCTCCAGCAGCCACCAGTACCGCCAACTACGAGCCCTCACCCTCGGCCACCACGAAACAGAAAGACTCCCATCCCCAACCCTTACCCGCCTACCTGACACCCGCAGCCACAGACAAAAGCCCCTGGGATGCATCACAGGCCCACCCACATCATTTACATCTCTTTCTGGTCTACTTATGTTTATAGTCATGATGTGAGTGGGTGATGGGATGAGGGGGGGGACAAGAGATGCTGTATCGTGATATTAAGGAACAGCACCACCAGACGCCGAGAAGATGGCCCGCGCTGAGATAACACAGGCTGGCCACCCAAGGAAGATTGGTGGCCAGGTCTAGATGGTGATGATGGGAGGCAAGAGGTGAAGCATAGTGGAAGATGGGAGGGAGGGGTGATGTATGGTGAATGATGGGAGGGAGGGGTGATGTATGGTGAATGATGGGAGGGAGAGGTGATGTATGGTGAATGATGGGAGGGAGGGGTGATGTATGGTGAATGATGGGAGGGAGGTGGATGTATGGTGAAAGATGGGAGGGAGAGGTGATGTATGCAGAATGATGGGAGGAGAGGTGATGTACAGAATGATGGGGAGGGAGAGGTGATGTGGAGTGGTGAAAGATGGGGAGAGGTGATGTATGGTGAATGATGGAGTGGGAGGGGTAAGCTAGAAGTGGTGAATGATGTGAGGGAGGGGTGATGTATGGTGATGATGGGAGGCAAGAGGTGAAGCATAGTGGAAGATGGGAGGGAGGGGTGATGTATGGTGAATGATGGGAGGGAGAGGTGATGTATGGTGAAAGATGGGAGGGACGGAGGGAGGGGTGATGTTTGTTTGGTGGAAGAGGGGGGAAGGGAGGGAGGGAGGGGTGATGCATGGTGGAAGAGGGGAGGTAGGGAGGGGTTATGTATGGTGGAAGAGGGGAGGGAGGGAGGGAGGGATGGTGTTTGGTGGATGAGGGGAGGGATGGAGGGGTGATGTACGGTGGAAGGGGGGAGAGAGGGAGGAAGGGGTGATATATGGTGGAAGAGGGGAAGGAGGGAAGGGTTATGTATGATGGAAGAGGGGAGGGAGGGAGGGAGGGGGGAGGGAGGGAGGGAGGGGCTGTGGGAAGAGTGATAATTACACATCAACGTCGACCAAGACGATGATGACGATACTGCTGACTGTAATAAGAGTGATGGTGATAATAATGCTACTGCTGATGATACTAATTATTAATATTATTATAATTAGGGAAAAGGGTGATAATTATGACGACCTGATAATACTGGTGACGATGGCAGGGATGATGACTTTGTAACCGAAAATAGTGTTTAACGACGACTAAGTAACTATGTCAGTAAGATAGCATTCAGATATCCGCCCAGTCACTAGCCATCAGCGAAACAAGGAAATTTATAGAAGTAAACACCCACAATGTGTGTGTGTGTGTGTGTGTGTGTGTGTGTGTGTGTGTGCGCGCGTGTGTTTGTGTGGTCAGTATTTGATATTTGCTAAAATATTATTTTTATTTTCTCATCTGCCGCTGCTTCCAAATATTACTGAAACTCCAAAACAGTATTTTCTTTACAAAACACTTTTACTAGAGGAGGAAAGTGACGAAAACTCGAGTCAATATCAACACTGGGCTTTACGACTTTCTTTCTTAAACTTGTGAGAATTTAGTGTATCTTTTACAGACTAAATTAACTTATAGAGCCACTTTACGAGAAGATACACCAAATAATACCATTTACCCCTCAATGAATCCTGTACCAGGAGCACACAAATTATGTTCCGGGACAGATATTAACAAACCTTATTTCGAGACACGGCCACTGAGACAGACTCCACCTCATACACCAGGCTGAATGAAGCCTCGTCTTGCGTGTAGGAGCGGATTAGCCGGTTCTATTTACACAAGTCTGGCAATAGTTCCGCCCTCTTAGTGCACGACCCTTGCATGTGAGTGAACGGCTCTTCTCTGAAGACACGCAACACCAAGGTGATCCACGCCACGCTGTCTGCTTCATAGTCTGTTGTGAACAGACAGTTCCTGAAGTAAACTGTTTGACACAGTTAATAAAAAGTCATACACTGAAGTAAACTGTTTGACCCAATAATCGAATTCATTCTCAGTAGAAATGATGGTTACAATCATCTATTTAAGGAAGCTATTGAGGAGAGAGTTATGGCAAGCTATAGCTGTTTATATATTGTTAAAGGTCACCTGTTGCATGATGTGTTGCTCAACGAACACTTATTGAGACACCGGCTGTTAACTTTCACCCTTTCGAAGTTTGTACAGTAATATATAGAGCGAGGAGAGGGAAGTGGGGGGAGAGTAATGTCGGGGGGTCCTCGTGTGATGGAGGCAATAATCGAAACCCATTCATAAGAACCCACAAACACAGTCAAGTTTACCTTCGAGAGAAATAATCGTTTGTGCATTATATATATATATATATATATATATATATATATATATATATATATATATATATATATATATATATATATATATATATATATATATATATATATATATATATATATATATATATATATTCAGGTCTCGATACCTTATTAATGTGAGAGATGAAACTACCCTCCCTCCTAGTCGGCTCTTCCAGCACTATTTTTAGCATGTAAATAAATATCATGATAAATACCTGTAAATTTGTAATCTGCGTAATAAAATTTCAACATTATATACTTGCAAGAATTTGCTTGTCCTGTTTTCTGAAGTAATATAGGTAATTGGTCCAATTTAAAAAAAAATAGAGGAGTTAGAAAAACATATCATAAGCGCGTGTGTGAGTTGAATCGGGATAAAATCCGTCACTCCTGGTGCTCTTGTGCACGTGTTCACCCACTCCGTCTCCTATGGCGACGGACGAGTGGCGACGGGGACAGGCAGGGATGACAGTCGGGAGTCGCTAGTCACAACTCTGTACATGGACGGCACAAATAAGATGGTCGTTTATGCACTAAAATCTAGGCAGTAGTGCAATCCGTTCCTGTCTGTACGACTGAGCATCCCTTTCGAGGTGCCAATCTGCTCAACCCACACGCGGAGGGGGCTAGAAAATGTGCCCTAAACAACGCCTGCCTAAAAACCCAACCTGGCTGGGCAACCGCACCCACTAAAGTCATCCTTATGCGGTCGAAAACAAAATCAAAATCCAAACAAAAACAAACTACACAACCTTTTATGGTCGCTGCATGGCATGTCAGGACCCTTCTGGATACTAGCACAAATGAGCGTCTTGAAAGAAGAACTGCCCTTGTGGCAAAAGAGCTGGATAGGTATAACATCGAACATAGCAGCCATTAGTGAGTCCCGGCACCCAGACGAGGGTCAACTCTCAGAACGGGGGTCTGGCTATACATTCTTCTGGAAGGGTAAGCCTGCTGAGGAGAGAAACCACATTTACGGAGTTGGCTTTACCATTTGCCAACGCATCCTACACAGGCTAATTGAAATGCCTATTGGGATCAGCGTGGATCTCTTTACGCTTAGATTCCCACTGAATCACTCGCGTCAAGCCTTCTTTATCAGTGCATACGCCCCAACACTGGATACAGAGGAAGACATCAAGGAGGCCTTTCACGCCGATCTCGACAGAGTGCTAACCTCTATCCCCAGAGAAGATAAGGTTGTACTCCTTGGTGACTTCGCTGCCAGAGTTGCCCGAGATGCTTACAAATGACAAGGAACCATAGGGAGAAATGGACTCCGGAAGTGTAATCCCAAAGGCCTACTCCTCCTCAGCTAGTGTGCTACACACAACCTCACTATCACCAATACGTTGTTCAGGCAGGCTCACAAGTTCAAAGGTTCGTGGCAACACCCACGACCCAAACACTGGCATCTCATTGACTACATCATTGTCAGAGAAAGAGATCGCAGAGAAGTCCTCATCATCCATGACATGCATGGCTTACACCACTGCGACACTGATCATCGCCCCGTCAAAACCAAGCTTTCACTTCACGTCATCCCAAAACGGCGAAGGCAGCAAGCCTCTAGAACAGGTTTTAACACTAAGCGTCTGGAGAATCCAGCGGTAGCACATGCTTTCAAAGAGCAGCTCTAACATGGGCTGATAAACAACCCGACAACAAAAAACCAAATCCCAGTGATGAAAATGAACCGGCAATCAATGTACTCGTCGATGATAAAGGTGTTGCTTTAACTACAGAACAACTCCCACTAAAACATTTTATGGGCCAATCACTTGCGGCGCAGACCACCTCCGCTCATCAGATGGTGTAACTCCACAATTAAAGACGATGAAGGCTTCCTTCAGCGCTGGAAAGAGCACTACCATTCACTGCTCAACCGAAACACTGATGTGGATATCCTAACCACCCAACAGGTGCTTCAGCACCCAGAGCTGACCTACCTCAGCGATCCTCCATCTCTGGATGAGGTAGCTATTGCCACCAAACAGATTAAAAATAACAAAGCCTCAGGGCCTGATGGCATCCCAGCCGAGGTGTATAGAGCAGGAGGACCTCTGCTTACCAGCCGTCTCTACTCTCTTCTGGAGAATATATGGGAAAAGGAGGAAATATCAAGGTCTAAAAGACTTCCTCCATCGTCAATATTTATAAGAACAAGGGAGACCGGTCAGCCTGTGGCAGCTACTGTCCATAGCTGGCAAGATTATCGCCCGAGTCCTCCTTAACAGACTTCTTCCTGAAGCAGAAAACTTCCTCCCAGAATCTCAATCTGGCTTTAGACCATCATGTAGTACCACTCACATGACCTTTGCTGCCCGTCAGATACAAAAAAGTGCAGAGATCAGCGTCGTGATCGGTACATGGCTTTCATTGACCTAACGAAGGCATTCGACTCGGTCAACAGAAGAGCCCTCTGGTGGACCCTCAGTTGTTTTGGCTGACCACCAATTCATTTTCTTAACACACACAGATTCCTTTAGTCTAAATGAGAAAGATAAGACTTAGCCATTTTTTTGTATATTTTTTTTTGTACACCTGAAAATATAACAAATTACTGAGAAACACAAAGTTCACAATAAAATCACATTAAAAACATATTGCTCATTTGATTAGGGACTAAAATCGTAAATCGAGATAAATGAAACAAATTGATGAATCACATTGAAAATTTTTGAAACTTAAAGGGCGAAGTGTTCTTATGGATGTTCACCTAACAAACACAATGCGAGTTACCTGTTCAGCGATAAACAAGCAAACACACACTCACACACACACACGCACACACACACCACAAACAAACTTTGCAAAATAGTTCAACATTTCGTGACTGTGGTCTTAAGGTCAGGGTCAGGTTAGAGGCTACAACCACTCACTACTAACCTGACCAATTGACGGAGCCAACATTCACTCGAGAACCAGACGGGATAACTTAACCAATATTCATCACTTTTGTATTATAGAATTGATGTGTCTGTTCCTCATATACCGTCATCACATTCGAGCATTGGGATGTAATAAACACAAATGACCTAACCTAACCTAACCTGCCACTAAAACCAGATTTTCTATTACATAACGCTAAGACAGTGGTTCTCAACCTTGTTTGCCCCATGCACCCCTTTCACCATATGTCAGAATGTCATTCCCCCCTCCTTTCCAAGATTGTCTGCCTCAATAAGTGCATTCCAAATAATATGCATATAATACTGAAAATCCTTTATTTTTTCCATATTAGTACATATACATTTACAATTTTACATGGATTATTTTTATAGTGGAGTTTTACAAATTAAATGCCAATTGAAAATGTTGATGGATTTTTAAAACTTGAATAAAAGTAAAATAGTTTTTTTTTATTTATAATGAATTACTTAACAGACCAAACTGAAGCATAATGCAATAAACAAAAAGTTCAATAGAATACCAGGATATTGTAAATTTGTAATTAATTTTATTCAGATGAAGATTACAGTCAATGAGAAACCTGTGATTGTTTTTTCTTCGCCAATTCTGGGATACGCGGAGGAGTGCTTGAAAGGGCACAACGCAGGTCATTTTCTACCTCTAATCTACTACGTTGCTTCGTTTTAATTTGCAACAGAGTTGAAAAGCCTGACTCACAAAGATATGTCGACACAAACGGAAGCAATGCACGGATAGCTCTTTCTGCCACTTTTGGGTAGGAATCGCACACCAAGGGCCAAAATTCTGTGATTGATTTCTCATCGAACATATCTCTTGCTCCCGAATCAGTTCCCCCCCGCCCCCCCCCCCTGAAAACCTGAATTCCCCCCCTGGGGGGAATTCCCCCCTGGTTGAGAACCCCTGGTGTAGATGATGATGGTGCAGATGATAATGGTGTAGATGATGATGGTGTAGATGATAATAGTGTAGGGGGCTTTTAAGAATATGAAGTGGTTATCTTGACCTTGTAATAAGACAAAAATAATTAAATTTTCTTGTTCAATGTTAATATCTGTTTTAACTTAATTTAACTTAACTTCACCTGAACTTATCCTAAATCTAATCCCACCTAACTTAATCCTAACCTAATGTGATCTTAGGTTAAGTTAGATCACCTATGGCCTAGAAAACAGTGAGTTAATGATCGAAATAAGGCAAACAGAGTATTGGGTTTTATATCTAGAAGTATAAGTAATAAGAGTGTGGAGGTCATATTGCACTAATCAGGAAGTACCTCGATTATACTGTTCAATTCTGGTGCACTTATTTATAGAATGGATATCAAATAACTGGAGTCAGTGTAGCGAAGAATAACGAAAATAATTCTGGGACTTAGAAACCTTCCATATCAAGATAGATTAAAGAAATTTAACTTGCATTCCCTACAAAGACCAAGAGTGCGGGGAGATATGATAGAAGTCTACTTCTGTAAGTTGATGTTGTTAAGGTTGTACATTGACAGTATTTGTTTGTTCCAGTATTAAGTGCGCTGCACTTGCTGGTGTTGAATGTCATTTACAGTGCATTTCCATCTTGCCCGGCCACAAAATACCTCATCTCGTTGACATATCCTTGGCCTGTACATTTTTGGGCTTCTTTTCTTATCGGTACTCTTCAACGAGCTCCCGAACGGACTGTACAAACAGGAAAAAGAAAATGATAAACAATACACAGCAGAAGACAAACAAAACTCTGTATAGAGTTTTGTTGTCTCTACTCATTCCTGGAAGTGGAGGTGAGGAGGGGCTAGCTACCGGCGGTGAGGAGGGGCTAGCTACCGGCGGTGAGGGGCTAGCTACCGCGGTGAGGAGGGGCTAGCTACCGGCGGTGAGGAGGGGCTAGTTTCTGCACCCTACCGGCGGTGAGGAGGGGCTAGCTACCGGCGGTGAGGAGGGGCTAGTTTCTTCACCCACCGGCGGTGAGGAGGGGCTAGCTACCGGCGGTGAGGAGGGGCTAGTTTCTGCACCCACCGGCGGTGAGGAGGGGCTAGTTTCTGCACCCACCGGTGGTGAGAGAGTAGCCAGGCCACCGGCGTGGAGGGCCAGCTTGCACCCACCGGCGGTGAGGAGGGGCCAGGCTACCGGCGGTGAGGAGGGCTAGCCGGTACCCACCGGCGGTGAGGAGGGCTACAATGGCGGTGAGGAGGGGCTAGTTTCTGCACCCACCGGCGGTGAGGAGGGGTTGTTTCTGCACCCACCGCGGTGAGGAGGGGCTAGCTACCGCGGCAGGAGGGCTGTTTCTGCACTCCACCGGCGGTGAGGGAGGGCCAGCTACCGGCGGTGGTGAGGAGGGGTTGTTTCTGCACCCACCGGCGGTGAGGAGGGGCCAGGCTACCGGCGGTGAGGAGGGGCTAGTTTCTGCACCCACCGGCGGTGAGGAGGGGCTAGTTTCTGCACCCACCGGCGGTGAGGAGGGGCTAGCTACCGGCGGTGAGGAGGGGCTAGTTTCTGCACCCACCGGCGGTGAGGAGGGGCTAGCTACCGGCGGTGAGGAGGGGCTAGTTTCTGCACCCTCCAGCGGTGAGGAAGGTCTACCTTTCACCAGTGGGGGAAGGATACCTTGCTCACCCTTTGGACGTGATTATTTTTGACAACCCTCCTCTGGTAAATAGAGTGGGATCAACTTGCAGCCAAACATTTTAGCGATATCGTTTCTCTCTTCAAATGTTAGGTGATAGGACGTCCATATGTGGAGTTATCGAGCTACACCTTGCTCGAATTGGGGATTCCAACTACAGGAGTATCCCATCAAGTGTATTATGAAAACAACAGATATCAGACAAGGTCTCGTCATAACTCGCGCTCTACGATGATATAGTATTTTGGAACAACCTGCTAGTCTTATTGTAAAGGCTCCTGTAGATATAGAGTCAGGTTGGAACTGTGAGAAAATGTTGAGTGTAGATGATGATAGTGTAGATCTACACTATTATCATCTACATTATCATCATCTACATGATCATCATCTACACTATTATCATCTACACTATTATCATCTACACGATCATCATCTACACTATTATCATCTACACTATTATCATCTACACCATCATCATCTACACCATTATCATCTACACCATCATCATCTACACCAGGGGTTCTCAACCAGGGGGGAATTCCCCCCAGGGGGGGAATTCAGGTTTTCAGGGGCGGGGGGGAAACTGATTCGGGAGTAAGAGATATGTTCGATGAGAAATCAATCACAGAATTTTGGCCCTTGATGTGCGATTCCTACCCAAAAGTGGCAGAAAGAGCTATCCGTGCATTGCTTCCGTTTGTGTCGACATATCTTTGTGAGTCAGGCTTTTCAACTCTGTTGCAAATTAAAACGAAGCAACGTAGTAGATTAGAGGTAGAAAATGACCTGCGTTGTGCCCTTTCAAGCACTCCTCCGCGTATCCCAGAATTGGCGAAGAAAAAACAATCACAGGTTTCTCATTGACTGTCATCTTCATCTGAATAAAATTAATTACAAATTTACAATATCCTGGTATTCTATTGAACTTTTTGTTTATTGCATTATGCTTCAGTTTGGTCTGTTAAGTAATTCATTATAAATAAAAAAAAACTATTTTACTTTTATTCAAGTTTTAAAAATCCATCAACATTTTCAATTGGCATTTAATTTGTAAAACTCCACTATAAAAATAATCCATGTAAAATTGTAAATGTATATGTACTAATATGGAAAAAATAAAGGATTTTCAGTATTATATGCATATTATTTGGAATGCACTTATTGAGGCAGACAATCTTGGAAAGGAGGGGGGAATGACATTCTGACATATGGTGAAAGGGGTGCATGGGGCAAACAAGGTTGAGAACGACTGTCTTAGCGTTATGTAATAGAAAATCTGGTTTTAGTGGCAGGTTAGGTTAGGTTAGGTCATTTGTGTTTATTACATCCCAATGCTCGAATGTGATGACGGTATATGAGGAACAGACACATCAATTCTATAATACAAAAGTGATGAATATTGGTTAAGTTATCCCGTCTGGTTCTCGAGTGAATGTTGGCTCCGTCAATTGGTCAGGTTAGTAGTGAGTGGTTGTAGCCTCTAACCTGACCCTGACCTTAAGACCACAGTCACGAAATGTTGAACTATTTTGCAAAGTTTGTTTGTGGGGTGTGTGTGTGTGTGTGTGTGTGTGTGTGTGTGTGTGTGTGTGTGTGTGTGTGTGTGTGTGTGTGTGTGTGTGTGTGTGTGTGTGTGGGAGTGAGTGTGTGTGTGTGTGTGTGTGTGTGTGTGTGTGTGTGTGTGTGAGTGTGTGTGTGTGTGTGTGTGTGTGTGAGTGTGTGTGTGTGTGTGTGTGTGTGTGTGTTTGTGGTGTGCGTGTGTGTGTGTGAGTGTGTGTTTGCTTGTTTATCGCTGAACAGGTAACTCGCATTGTGTTTGTTAGGTGAACATCCATAAGAACACTTCGCCCTTTAAGTTTCAAAAATTTTCAATGTGATTCATCAATTTGTTTCATTTATCTCGATTTACGATTTTAGTCCCTAATCAAATGAGCAATATGTTTTTAATGTGATTTTATTGTGAACTTTGTGTTTCTCAGTAATTTGTTATATTTTCAGGTGTACAAAAAAAATATACAAAAAAATGGCTGTCTTATCTTTCTCATTTAGACTAAAGGAATCTGTGTGTGTTAAGAAAATAATCCTTTCGTAGTATCAATGTAACAACCATTATAATTTATATACGACAAACGACAATCACACTCTTATAAAAAGGTTCTACTTCATAATTCTAATTCACACACACACTCACATCAAAGGACCATAATATCATTCATTATTTATTAATATTCATGTAGTGAAGAGCAATTACAACACAGCAACACTCCCCTACAACACCTCCAAACATCGCAACACAACTACAGTAACAACCAAACATCACTCACTCACCCACAACCAAGTCATCAAAACACTCTGTGCTGAATAAAATCGCTTGGCATTATGAAAAATCAAATATCAAAAGCGACGTCCCGTAGTGAAGGTGTTTCAATGATCTTATAATGTTAAAACTCTGCAATACATTATAATATTTACACCCATAACGATAACAGCATCAGATTAATAGTAACAAAACAGTAAGTCACACGACAGCAAAAACTTTATATCCATTTTACCCCTTCTGTAACTGTAAAGGTAGTAATAATAATAATAATAATAATAATAATAATAATAATAATAATAATAATAATAATAGTAATAATAATGATAATAATAATAATAATAATAATAATAATAATAATAATAATAATAATAATAATAATAATAATAATAATAATAATAATAATAATAATAATAATAGCAGCAGCAAAAATAAAAATAGTCAAAATAAAAACAAAAAAGGAAATTACGAATTTCTGTCTCGACCAGCGGATATCTTGATGGCCACTGCTGTTCCTGTAATACTTTAGGAGTTATTTTATACTGATCTGTAATACCTATATTTTACCTTTAATCTTACTATTATTAATTACCTTGCGTACCGTGAATTAAACCAGGGTACACAGGGGGTTAGACCACGGTACACAAGGGGTTAGATCACGGTACACAAGGGGTTAGATCACGGTACACAAGGGGTTAGACCACGGTACACAAGGGGTTAGACCACGGTACACAAGGGGTTAGACCACGGTACACAAGGGGTTAGACCACGGTACACAAGGGGTTAGATCACGGTACACAAGGGGTTAGACCACGGTACACAAGGGGTTAGACAACGGTACACAAGGGGTTAGATCACGGTACACAAGGGGTTAGATCACGGTACACAAGGGGTTAGA
>NW_024729379.1:0-21132 GCF_018991925.1 Homarus americanus | reverse complement strand
GCACACCCCGACACCCCAGGTACACCCCTGACACTCCCAGGTGCACACCTCAGACACTCCAGGTACACCTCACATTCCCAGGCACACCTCTGACACTCCCCAGGCACACCTCTGACACTCCCCTGGTACACACCTTGACAATTGGTGGCACACCACTGACACCCCAGGTACACCTCTGACACTCCGCAGCACACCTCTGACAACCCCGGTACAACCTGACACTCCCAGGTACACCTCTGACACTCCCAGGCACACCGAGCACTCCCCATGCACACCTCTGACACTGCCAGGTACACTGACACTGGCAGGTACACTGACACTCCCAGGCACACCTCTGACACACCCAGGTACACCTGACACCCAAGCACAACCTTTGACACTCCCCAGGTACACTCAGACTCCCAGGTACACTTGACACTTCTGAGGCACACCACTGACACTCCCAGGTGCACCTCAGACACCCCAGGCACACCACTGACACTTCCAGGCACACCTCTGACACCGCCAGTACACCCCTGACACCGCCAGGCACACCCCAGACACTCCCAGGCACACCTCTGTCACCCCAGGCACAACCCTGACACCCCAGGCACACCCTCAGACACTCCCAGGCACACCCTCTGACACCCCAGGCACACCTCTGACACCCCAGGCACCACATTCTGGCACACCTCTGACACTCCTGGCACACACCTGACACTCCCCAGGCACACTGACACCCCAGGCACACCTCTGACACCCCATACACCTCTGACAACCCCAGGCACAACTCTGACACTCTACACCTCTGACACTAGGCACACCTAGACACCAGGTACACCTCTGACACTCCCAGTACACTTGACACTGATACACCCCAGCCTGACACCCCAGGCACACCTCTGACACTCCCAGGTACACCTCTGACACCCCAGGCACACCTTGACATTCCCCAGGCACACCTCAGACACTCCAGGCACACCTCTGACACTCCCAGGTACAACACTGACAATTCCTAGGCACACCCATGACACCCCCAGGCACACCAATGACACTCCCCAGGCACACCTCTGACACTCCCAGGCACACTCTGACACTCCAGGCACACCTCTGACACTCCCAGGCACACCCCCTGATACCCCAGGCACCCTGACACCCCAGGCACACCAGACACCCCAGGCACACTCTGACACCCCAGGCACACCTCTGACACCCCAGGCACACCCCAGACTCTCCCCAGGCACACCTCTGACACTCCCAGGCACACCTCCACACCTCCAGGTACACCCCTGACACCCCAGGCACACCAATGACACTCCCAGGCACACCCCTGACACCTCCAGGCAGTCCCCCAGCCCCAGGCACCCCCTGACACCCCAGGCACACCTGACACCCAGGTACACCTCTGACACTCCCAGTCCCCTGACCTGCACACCTCTGACACCCCAGGCACACCCACACTCCCAGGCACACCTCAGACATCCACAGGCACACCCCTGACACTCCCCACACCTCTGTCACCCTAGGCACAACTCTGACACCCCAGGCACACCTCAGACACCCCAGGCACACCTCAGACACCCAGGCACATTTCCAGACATTCCCAGCACCTCCTGACACCCCAGGCACACCTCTGACACTCCTGGCACGCACCTGACACCCCAGGCACACACTGACACTCCCAGGTACACACCCCTGGCACTCCCTGGAACTCTGACACCCCAGGCACAACTCTGACACCCCCTGCACACCTCTGACACCCCAGGCACAACCTCAGACACTCCCCATGTACACCTCTGACACTGCAGGCACACCTCTGACACTGGCAGGTACAACACACACCCCAGGTACACCTCTGACACACCCAGGTACACCTCCGATACTCCCCAAGCACACCCTTGACACTCCCAGGCACACCAGACACACTCCCATGTACACCCCTGACACTGCCAGGCACACCACTGACACCGGCAGGCACACCTCTGACACTCCCCAGGCACACCCCTGACACACCCAGGTACACCTCCGATACTCCAGGTACACTGACACTCCCTGCAGCATCTCTGACACTCCCAGGCACACTCTGACACTCCCAGGTACACCCCAGACACGCCCAGGAACATTTCTGAAACTTCCAGGTACACCCTGACACTTCCAGGCACACCTCTGACACTCCCCAGGCACACCAATGACACTCCCCAGGTACCCCACTGACAGTCCCAGTCACACCCTCTGACACTCCCAGGCACACCTCTGACACTCCCAGGTACACCTCTGATGCCCCAGGCACTCCCTGACACCTCAGGCACGTCAGACACTCCAGTGCACACCTCTGACACTCCCAGGCACACCTCTGACACTCCCCAGGTACACCCCTGACACTCCCCAGGCACACCTCCGACACCTGGTGCACACCTCAGACACTCCCAGGCACACCTCTGACACTGCAGGCACATTCTGACACTGCCAGGCACACCCTGACACTCCCAGGCACACCTCTGACACTGCACACCTTTCACACCCCCACTGACACCCCAGGCACACTCCCCTGACTCTCCCAGGCACCTCTGACACTGGCAGGTACACCTCTGGCACTCCAGGCACACCTCTGACACACCCAGGCACACCTGACACCCCCAGGTACACCTCTGACACTCCCCAGGCACACCCTGACACTTGCACACCTGACACTCCCAGGCACACCTCTGACACTCCCCAGGCACACCTCTGACACCCTAGGCACACCCCAGACACTCCCCAGGCACACTTCTGACACCCCAGGCACACCTCAGACACTCCCAGGCACACCCCAGACACTCCCCAGGCACACCTCTGACACTCCCAGGCACACCCCACTGACACCCCAGGCACACCCCAGACACCCCCAGGCACCTCTGACACTTGCACACCCTCAGACACCCCAGGCACACCTCTGACACCCCAGGACACCTCTGACACCCCAGGTACACCTCAGACACTCCCAGGCACACCCTGACACCCTAGGTACACCAGACACTCCCCAGGCACACTTCTGACACTTCCAGGTACACCCCTGACACTCCCAGGCACACCACTGAAACCCCAGGTACACCTCCTGACACCCCCAGGCACACCACTGACACTCCCAGGCACACCTCAGACACTCCCCAGGCACACCTCTGACACTCCGAGGCACAACCCTGACACTCCAGGCACACCTCTGACACTCCCAGGCACACCCCTGACACCCCAGGCACACCTCTGACACCCCAGGCACACCCCAGACACTCCCTGGTACATTTCTGACACTTCCAGGCACACCTCAGACACCCCAGGCACACACTGACACTCCCAGGCAACCCTCGACACTCCCAGGCACACCACTGACACCCCAGGCACACCTCAGACACCCCAGGTGCACCCCTGACACCTGAGGTACACCTCTGACACTTCCAGGCACACCTCTGACACTCCCAGGCACACCAATGACACTACCAGGTACACCTGACACTCCGAGGTAGTCCTCTCAGCTCCCAGGTACACCTCTGACACCCCAGATACACCTCTGACACCCCAGGCACACCTCTGACATTCCCAGGCACCCTCTGACACTCCCAGGCACACCTCTGACACTCCAGGCACACCTCTGACACTGCCAGGTACACCTCAGACACCGCCTGGTAAGCACACCAGACACTCCCAGGTACACCTCTGACTCCTCCCAGGCACACCTCTGACACTGGCAGGCAAACCTCTGACACCCCAGGTACACCCTCTGGACACACCCAGGCACACCTCCGACACCCCAGGCACACCCCAGACACCCCAGGACACCTCTGACACTCCAGGCACACCTCAGACACTCCCAGGCACACCACTGACACCCCAGGCACACCTCTGACACTCCCAGGCACACCTCTGACAATTCTCAGGCACACCCCCAGACACCCCAGGCACATTTCTGACACTCCAGGCACACCCCTGACACCCCAGGCACACTCTGACACCCAGGTACACCTCTGACACTCCCAGGTACTCCACTGGCAGTCCAGTTACACCTCTGACACCCCCAGGAATATTTGAAACCCAGGCACACCCCTGACACTCCAGTTACACCACCACACTCCCAGGCACACCAGACACCCCCAGGCACACCTCTGACACTTCGAGGTACACCCCAGACACTCCCCAGATACACCGCCGACACTCACAGGTACACCCTGACACTCCCAGGCACACCATTGACAATCCCAGGTACACCCTGACACTCCCAGGCACACCAGACACCTCAGGCACACCCTCAGACACCCCAGGCACACCTCAGACATTCCCAGGTACACCTCTGACACCCCAGGTACACCTCTGACACCCCCTGGCACGCACCTGACACCAGGCACACACCACTGACACCCCAGGCACACCTCTGGCACTCCCCAGGCACACCTCTGACAACCCCCAGGTACAACTCTGACACCCCTGGTACACCTTGACACCCCAGGCACACCCCAGACACCCCCATGCACACCTCTGACACTGCCCAGGTACACCTCTGACACTGGGAGGCACACCGCTGACACTCCCCAGGTACACCTCTGACACACCCAGGTAAACCTCCGATACTCCCAAGTACACCTTGACACCCCAGGTACACCCCAGACACTCCCAGGCACACCTCTGACACTTCGAGGCACACCACTGACATTCCTAGGTGCACCCTCAGACGCCCCCAGGCACACCAATGACACTCCCCAGGTACACCACTGACACCCCAGGCACACCTCTGACACTTCCAGGTACACTCTGACACTCCCCAGGCACACCCCTGATGCTCCCCAGGCACCTCTGACACTCCCAGGCACACTCAGACACTCCCAGGCACACCTCTGACACCCCAGGCACACCTCTGACACTCCCAGGCACACCCTCAGACTCTCCAGGCACACCTCTGACACCCCAGGACACACCCCAGACACCCCAGGACATTTCTGACACTCCAGGCACACCTCAGACACCCCAGGTACACACCACTGAAACTCCCAGGCACACCCCTGACACTCTCAGTTACACCACTGACACCCCAGGTGCACACCTCAGACACTCCCAGGCACACCTCTGACACTGAGGCACACCCCAGACACTCCCAGATACTGCCGATACTCACAGGTACACCCCTGACATCCGGTACACCATTGACAACCTACACCCTGACACTCCCAGGTACACCTCCTGACACTCCCAGGTACACCTTGACACCCCCTACACCTGACACTCCCAGCCACACCCTGACACCCCAGGCACACCTCTGACACTCCCAGGCACACCTCTGACACTACCAGGCAACACTCTGACACTGGCAGGTACACCTCTGACACTCCCCAGGTACACCTCTGACACTCCCAGGCACACCTCAGACACTCCCCAGGCATACCTCTGACACACCCAGGCACACCGCCGATACCTCACAGGCACACCCCTGACACTCCCAGGCACACCATTGACAATCCCAGGACACCCCTGACACCCCAGGCACACCTCTGACACCCCAGGCACACCTTGACACCCCAGTTACACTCTGACACCCCAGTTACACCTGTGACACTCCCAGGCACACCTTGACACTCCCAGGCACACCTTTGACACTCCCAGGTACACCCTTGACACTCCCCAGGTACACCTTTGATACTCCCAGGTACATCTCTGACACTCCCAGTTACACCGCTGACACCCCAGGCACACCTCAGACACTCCCCAGGCACACCCACCACTCCCAGGCACACCCCTGACACTCCCAGGCACACCACTGACACTCCCAGGCACACCTCAGACACTCCCAGGCACACCCCTGACACTCTGAGGCACACCACACTCTCCAGGCACACCTCTGACACTCCCAGGCACCAATGACACTACCAGGCACACCTCTGACACTCCTGAGGTAGTCCTCTGAAGCCCCAGGCAGCCTCTGACGCCCCAGGCACACCTGACACCCCTGGCACCTCTAACACCCCAGGAGCCTCTGACTCTCCCAGGCACACCGCTGACACTCCCAGGCACACCGCTGACACTGCCAGGCACACCTCAGACACCGACAGGCACACCCCAGACACTCCCAGGCACACCCCTGTCACTCCCCAGGCAACCCTGACACCCCAGGCACACCCTCAGACACCCCAGGCACCCCAGACACCCAGGCACATTTCAGACATTCCCAGGTGCACCTCTGACACCCCCAGGCACACCCTGACACTCCCTGCACGCACCTGACACTCCCAGGCACACCACTGACACCCCAGGTACACCTCTGGCACCCTGCACACTCCTGACAACCCCAGGTACAACTCTGACACTCTGGCACACCTTGACACTCCCCAGGCACACCTCAGACACTCATGTACACCTCTGACACTGCCAGGCACATCTCTGACACTGGGAGGTACAACGCTGACACTCCCCAGGCACACCTCTGACACACCCAGGTAAACCTCCGATACTCCCAAGTACACCTTGACACTCCCAGGCACACCCTGACACCCCCAGTACACCTCTGACACTGCCAGGCACACCACTGACACTGGCAGGCACACCCTGACACTCCCAGGCACACCTCTGACACACCCAGGTTCACCTCCGATACTTCCAGGCACACCCCTGACACTCCCA
This sequence comes from Homarus americanus, assembly GCF_018991925.1. Taxonomy (NCBI): domain Eukaryota; kingdom Metazoa; phylum Arthropoda; class Malacostraca; order Decapoda; family Nephropidae; genus Homarus; species Homarus americanus. The sequence goes on along the minus strand of NW_024729379.1, from coordinate 14,514 downwards.
GGTGCATCTCTGACACTCCCAGGCACACCTGACATCCCCAGGGCCACCTCAGACACGCCCAGGAACATTTCTGAAACTTCCAGGCACACCTCTGACACTTCCAGGTACACCTGACACCCCAGGCACACCAATGACACCCCAGGCACCCACTGACAGTCCCAGCAGCCCTCACACCCCAGGTACACCCCTGACACTCCCAGGTACCTCCATGCTCCAGGCACCCCTGACACTCAGGCACCTGAGACACTCCCAGGCACACCTCTGACACTGCCAGGCACACCCTGACACTCCCAGGCACACCCCTGACACTCCCAGGCACACCTCCGACACTCCCCAGGCACACCTCAGACACCCCAGGCACACCCTCTGACACTCCCAGGCACATCTCTGACACTGCCAGGCACACCCTGACACCCCAGGCACACCTCTGACACCCAGGCACACCCTGACACCCCAGTTACACCTCCTGACACCCCAGGCACACCTCTGACTCTCCCAGGCACTCCATCAGGCACCTCTGCAGGTACACCTCACACACCTAGGTACACCTGATACCCCAGGTACACCTCTGACACTCCCGGCCACCCCGCTGACACTCCCAGGCACACCCCTGACACCCCAGGCACACCTCTGACACTCCCAGGCACACCTCTGTCATTCCCCAGGCACACCTCTGACACTCCCAGGTGCACCACACTGACACCCTAGGAGCACCCTCAGACACTCCCAGGCACACCAATGACACCCCAGGCACACCACTGACACCCCAGGCACACCCTGACACTTCCAGGCACACATCTGACACCCAGGCACACCTCAGACACCCCAGGCACACCCCACACCCAGGCACACCCCAGACACCCCCAGGCACACGACACTTCCAGGCACACCAGACACCCCAGGTACACCCCAGACACCCCAGGCACACCCCTGACACCCCAGGCACACCACTGACACCCCAGGCACACCCCCAGACACTCCCAGGTACCTCCCACAGCACCCCACACTCCCCAGGTACACCCCTGACACCTCCAGGTACACCTCTGACACTCCAGGTACACCCCAGACACCCCAGGCACACCTCTGACACCCCAGGCACACTCTGACACTCCAGGCACACCTCTGACACTTCCCAGGCACACCTCAGACACTCCCCACACCACTGAAACCCCGGTACACCCCTGACACCCCAGGCACACCACTGACACTCCCAGGCACACCCTCAGACACTCCCCAGGCACACCTCTGACACTTCGAGGCACACCCCTGACACTCCAGGCACACCTCTGACACCCGGCACACCCTGACACCTCCCAGGTACACCTCTGACACTCCTGGGTACACCCCAGACACCCAGGCACATTTCTGACACCCAGGCACACCTCAGACACTCCCAGGCACACCACTGAACTCCAGGCACACCCCTGACACCCCAGGCACACCACTGACACTCCCAGGTACACCTCAGACACTCCCAGGTACACCCTGACACTCCTGAGGTACACCCCTGACACTCCCAGGCACACCTCTGACACTCCCAGGCACACCCAATGACACTACCAGGTACACCCTCTGACACCTGAGGTAGTCCTCTGAAGCTCCCAGGTACTCCTCTGACGCTCCCAGATACACCTCTGACACCCCAGGTACACCTCTGACATTCCCAGGTACCCTCTGACTCTCCCCAGGCACACCCTGACACTCCCAGGCACACCGCTGACACTCCCAGGTACACCTCAGACACCGACAGGCACACCTCTGACACCCCAGGCACACCTCTGACTCCCAGGCACACCTCTGACACTCCCAGGCACACCTCTGACACCCCAGGCATACCCTCTGACACACCCAGGCACACCTCCGACACCCAGGCACACCTCTGACACTCCCAGGCACACCTCTGACATCCCCAGGCACACCTCAGACACCCCAGGCACACCACTGACACTCCCAGGCACACCCCTGACACCCCAGGCACACCACTGACACTCCCCAGGTACACCTCAGACACCCCAGGCACACCTCTGACACCCAGCACCTCTGACACTTCCACACCCCTGACACCCCAGGCACACCAATGACACTCCCAGGCACACCTCTGACACCTGAGTAGTCCTCTGACCCCTCAGGCCTCTGACACTCCCAGGCACACCTCCGACCTCCAGCACACCTCTGACACCCCAGGCACCCCTGACTTCCCAGGCACACCCCTGACACCCCAGGCACACCTCTGACACCCCAGGCACCACCTCTGACACCACAGGCACACCTCAGACACCCCCAGGCACACCCCCACCCCAGCCACACCCCACACCCCAGGCACACCCCTGACACCCCATGCACACCTCTGACACCCCACACACCTCAGACATTCCCAGTGCACACTGACACTCCCAGGCACACCTCTGACACTCCAGGTACACACTGACACCCCAGGCACACCACACTGACACTCCCAGGCACACCTCTGACACCGCACACCTCTGACACCCCAGGCAACTCTGACACCCCTGGCACACCTTGACACTCCCCAGGCACACCCCAGACACCCCATGTACACCCTGACACTCCCAGGCACACCTCTGACACTCCCAGGTGCCACCTCTGACACCCAGGCACACACTCTACACACCCAGGCACACCTCCGATACCCCAGGCACACCTTCTGACACCCCCAGGTACACCTCAGACACCCCAGGCACACCTCTGACACTGAGGCACACCACTGACACTCCCAGGTGCACCCCAGACTCCCCAGGCACACCAATGACACCCCAGGCACACCTCTGACACTCCCCAGGCACACCTCTGACACTCCCAGGCACACCTCTGACACTCCAGGGACACCTCTGATGCTCCCCAGGCACCTCTGACACCCCAGGCACACCCTAGACACTCCCAGGCACACCCTGACACTCCCAGGCACACCTCTGACACCCTAGGTCACACCCCAGACTTCCCAGGCACAACCCTGACACTCCCCAGGCACACCCCCAGACACCCAGGCACATTCTCACACCCCAGGCACACCCCTGACACCCCAGGCATACCACTGACACCCCAGGCACACCCCTGACACCCCAGGCACACCTCTGACACCCCAGGCACACCCCTGACACTCCCAGGCACATCTGACACTCCAGGCACACCCCAGACACTCCCCAGGCACACGGTACACCTCAGACTTTCCCAGGTACACCTCTGACACTCCTAGGTACACCTCCTCCCAGGTACATTCCCCAGCCTTCAGGTACACCTCAGACACTCCCAGTATACCACTGAAACTCCCAGGTACCCCGACCTCCCAGTTACACCACTGACACTCCCAGGTACACCTCAGACATCTCCCAGGTACATTTCTGACACTTCCAGGTACACCTCAGACACTCCCAGGTACACCACTGAAGCTCCCAGGTACACCCCTGACCTCCCAGTTACACTGACACTCCCAGGTACACCTCTGACACTGCCAGGTACACCACTGACACTGGCAGGTACCTCTGACACTCAGGTACACCTCTGGCCACCAGGTTCACCTCCGATACTTCAGGTACCTCACACTCCCAGGTGCATCTCTGACACCCCAGGTACCTCTGACTTCTCCCAGGTACACCTCAGACACTCCCAGGAACATTTCACCAAGCTTCCAGTTACACCAGCCAACACTTCCAGGTACACCTCTGACCTCCCATGTACTCTGGCTCCCAGGTACTCCACCCACAGTCCCAGTTACACCTCTGACTGCTCCCAGGTACACCTCTCATCCTCCCAGGTACTCCTCTGATGCTCCCAGGTACTCCTCTGACCTCTCAGGTACACGTCAGACACTCCGGGCCACCTCTGACCTCCCAGGTACACCTCTGACACTCCCAGGTACACCCCTGACACTCCCAGGTACACCTCCGACACTCCCAGGTACCTCAGCGACACTCCAGGTACACCTCTGACACTGCCAGGTCACATCTCTGACACTGCCAGGTACACCATCGGCCTCCCAGGTACCTCTGGCACTCCCAGGTACACCTTTGACACTCCCAGTTACACCTCCGACACTCCCAGGTACCTCCTGACTCTCCCAGGTACACCTCTGACACTGGCAGGTGCACCTCAGCACTCCAGTTCCTCTGACACACCTAGGTTGCCCTCCCGTCTCCCAGGTACACATCTGACACTCCCAGGTACACCCCTGACACTCCCAGGTACACCTCTGACACTCCCAGGTACACCTCTGTCATTCCCAGGTACACCTCTGAGCACTCCCAGGTGCACCACTGACACTCCTGGGTGCACCTCCAGACACCCCAGGTACACCAGTGGCCTCCCAGGTACACCACTGACACTCCCAGGTACACCTCTGACACTTCCAGGTACATCTCAGGCACTCTAGGTGCACCTCAGACACTCCCAGGTACACCTCTGACACTCCTAGGTACACCTGTGACCTCCCAGGTACATTTCTGACACTTCCAGGTACACCTCAGACACTCCCAGGTACCTCAGACACTCCAGGTACCCTCTGACTCTCCCAGGTCCCGCACTCCCAGGTGCCTCGCCCAGGTCTTGACTCCCAGGTACCTCAGACACTCCCAGGTACCTCTGGCCTCCCAGGTACACCTCTGACACTTCTGGGTACACCTCAAACACTCCCAGGTACACCTCTGACACTCCTGGGTGCACCTCCAACACTCCCAGGTACATTTCTGACTGCTTCCAGGTACACCTCAGACACTCCCAGGTCACCACTGAAACTCCCAGGTACACCTGACACTCCAGGTGCACCACTGACACTCCCAGGTGCACCTCGGACCTCCAGGTACCTCTGACACTGGTGCACCTCTCGGCCTTCCAGGTGCCTCCTGACACTCCCAGGTACACCCCTGACACTCCCAGGTGCACCTCTGACACTCCTAGGTACACCTCAGACACTCCCAGGTACATTTCTGACACTTCCAGGTACCTCAGACACTCCCAGGTACACCCCAGCCTCCCAGGTACACCCCTGACACTCCCAGGTACACCACCACACTCCCAGGTGCACCACAGACACTCGGTACACCTCTGACACTTCGAGGTACACCTCTGACTTTTCAGGTACCTCTGACACTCCCAGGTGCCTTGTCCACCAGTACACCTCCGACACTCCAGTGTCCTCTGAGCTCCCGTACTCCTCTGACGCTCCCAGATACACCTCTGACACTCCCAGGTACCTCTCTGGCTTGCCCTCTGGCTCTCCCAGGTACACCTCTGACACTCCCAGGTACACCTCCCTTGCTGCCAGGTGCACCTCAGACACTGACCAGGTACACCTCTGTCACTCCCAGGTGCACTCTGACACTCCCAGGTACCTCAGACACTCCCAGGTACACCTCCAGGCCTCCCAGGTACACCTCAGACACTCCAGGTGCCTCCCAGCCTCCCAGGTTCACCTCTGGCCTCCCTGGTACGCACCTGACACTCCCAGGTACACCACCCACCTCCAGGTACACCTCTGACACTCCCAGGTACACGTCTGACACTCCCATGCCCAGCTCTTGACACTGCCAGGCCCACATCTGACACTGGCAGTACACCTCTGTCGCTCCAGGTACACCTCCTGACACCCAGGTACACCTCCGATACTCCAAGTACACCTCTGACACTCCCAGGTGCACCTCAGACACTCCCACGTACACCTCTGACCTGCCAATTGACCTGACACTGGCAGGTGCCTCTGACACTCCCAGGTACACCTCTGACACTCCCAGGTACACCTCCGATGCTTCCAGGTACCCCTGACACTCCCAGGTGCATCTCCTGACACTCTCAGGTACCTCCCCAAGCCTCCCAGGTACACCTCAGGCCTCCCAGACATTTCACAAACTTCCGGTACCTCTGACACTTCCAGGTACCTCTGACACTCCCAGGTACACCTGCCAACCTCCCAGGTACTCACTGGCAGTCCCAGTTACCCTCTGACACTCCCAGGAATATTTCACACCGCTGACACTCCCAGGTACACCTCTGACACACCTGGTAAACCTCCGATACTCCCAAGTATACCTTGACACTCCCAGGTACACCTCAGACACTCCCAGGTACACCTCTGACACTTCGAGGTACACCACTGACACTCCTAGGTGCACCTCAGACGCTCCCCAGGCACACCAATGACACTCCCAGGCACACCGCTGACACTGCCAGGTACACCTCAGACACCGACAGGTACACCTCAGACACCCCAGGTACACCTCTGTCCCCAGGTACAACTCTGACACCCCAGGCACACCTCAGACACCCCAGGTACACCTCAGACACCCCAGGTACACCTCAGACATTCCCAGGTGCACCTCTGACCCCAGGCACTCTGACACTTCTGCACGCACCTGACACTCCCCAGGTACACCACTGACACCCCAGGTACACCTCCACCCCAGGCACACCTCTGACAACCCCCAGGTACAACTCTGACACCCTGGTACACCTTTGACACCAGGCACACCTCAGACACTCCCATGCACACCTCTGACACTGCCAGGTACACACCTTGGACACTGCACCGCTGACACTCCAGGTACACCTCTGACACACCCAGGGTAAACCTGATACCCCCAAGTACACCTTGCCACCCCAGGTACACCTCAGACACTCCCAGGTACACCTCTGACACTTCGAGGTACACCACTGACACTCCCAGGTGCACCTGACGCTCCCAGGTACACCAATGACACTCCCAGGTACACCACTGACACCCCAGGTATCCCTGACACTTCCAGGTACACCTCTGACACTCCAGGTACACTCTCTGATGCTCCCAGGTACTCCTCTGACACTCCCAGGTACCCTCAGACACTCCCAGGTACACCTCTGACACTCCCAGGTACACCTCTGACACTCCTAGGTACACCTCAGACTTTCCCAGGTACACCTCTGACACTCCTAGGTACTCTGACACTTCAGGTACACCTCCGACCTCCCAGGTACACCAATGACACTACCAGGTACACCTCTGACACTCCGAGGGTCCTCTGAAGCTCCCAGGTACGCCTCTTGGCTCCCAGGTACACCTCCGACACTCCCTGGTACACCTCTGACACTCCCAGGTTGCCCCTCTGACTCCGGTACACCGCTGACACTCCCAGGTACACCATGACACTGCCAGGTACACCTCAGACACTTGACAGGTACACCTCAGACACTCCCAGGTACACCTCTGTCACTCCCAGGTACAACTCTGACACTCCCAGGTACACCTCAGACACTCCCAGGTACACCTCAGACACTCCCAGGTACATTTCAGACATTCCCAGGTGCACCTCGGCCTCTGAACACACCTCTGACACTCCCTGGTACACCTGCACACTCCCAGGTACACCACTGACACTCCCAGGTACACCTCTGGCACTCCCAGGTACACCTCTGACAACCCCCAGGTACAACTCTGACACTCCCTGGTACACCTTTGACACTCCCAGGTACACCTCAGACACTCCCATGTACACCTCTGACACTGCCAGGTACACCTCTGACACTGGGAGGTACACCGCTGACACTCCCAGGTACACCTCTGACACACCCAGGTAAACCTCCGATACTCCCAAGTACACCTTTGACCTCCCAGGTACACCTCAGACACTCCCATGTACACCTCTGACACTGCCAGGTACACCACTGACACTGGCAGGTACACCTCTGACACTCCCAGGTACACCTCTGACACCCAGGTTCACCTCCGTACTTCCAGGTACACCCCTGACACTCCCAGGTGCATCTCTGACACTCCCAGGTACACCTCTGACACTCCCAGGTACACCTCAGACACGCCCAGGAACATTTCTGAACTTCCAGGTACCTCTGACACTTCCAGGTACACCTCTGACGCTCCCAGGTACACCAGCCAGCACTCCCAGGTACTCACCTGACAGTCCCAGTTTACCTCTGACACTCCCAGGTACACCTCTGACACTCCCAGGTGCTCTCTGATGCTCCCAGGTACTCCCCTGACACTCTCAGGTACGTCAGGCTCTCCAGGTACACCTCTGACACTGCCAGGTACACCTCTGACACTCCCAGGTACACCCCTGAGCACTCCCAGGTACACCTCCGACACTCAGGTACACCTCAGACACTCCCAGGTACACCTCTGACACTGCCAAGGTACATCTCTGACACTGCCAGGTACACCCTTGACACTCCCAGGTACACCTCTCGACACTCCCAGGTACACCTTTCTCCCAGTTACCTCCGACACTCCCAGGTACCTCTGACTCTCCCAGGTACACCTCTGACACTGGCAGGTACACCTCTGGCACTCACCAGTATGCCTCCTGACACACCCTAGGTACACCTCCGATACTCCCAGGTACACCTCTGACACTCCCAGGTACACTGACACTCCCAGGTACCCTGACACTCCCAGGTACACCTCTGACACTCCCAGGTACACCTCTGACACTCTTGGGTACACCTCAGACTCTCCCAGGTACATTCAGACTTCCAGGTACACCTCAGACACTCCCAGGTGCACCTCAGACACTCCCAGGTACACCTCTGACCTCCGATGCACCACCCAAACACTCCCAGGTACACCTCAGACACTCCCAGGTACTCCTCTGACACTCCCAGGTGCACCTCAGACACTCCCAGGTACACCTCTGACCTCCCAGGTACACCTCTGACACTCCCTAGGTACACCTCAGACACTCCCAGGTACACCTCCTGACACTCTAGGTACACCTCAGACACTCCAGGTACATTTCTGACACTTCCAGGTACACCTCAGACACTCCCAGGTACACCTCTGAAACTCCCAGGTACCTCCTGACACTCCCGGTACACCACTGCCACTCCCAGGTACACCTCAGGCTCTCCCAGGTACACCTCTGACACTTCCGGGTACACCTCTGACACTTCCAGGTGCACCTCTGACACTCCCAGGTACACCCTGACACTCCCAGGTACACCTCTGACACTCCCAGGTACACCTCAGACACTCCCAGGTACATTTCTGACACTTCCAGGTACACCTCAGACACTCAGGTACACCACTCAGCCTCCCAGGTGCACCCCTGGCACTCCAGGTACCCCACTGATACTCCCAGGCACACCTCGGACCTCCCAGGTACCTCCTGACACTTCGAGGTACACCTCTGACACTTCCAGGTACACCTCTGACCTCCCAGGTACACCAATGACACCTGGGTACACCTCTGACCTTGCCTCGAGGTAGTCTCTGAAGCTCCAGGTACTCCTCTGACGCTCCCAGATACACCTCTGACACTCCCAGGTACACCTCTGACATTCCCAGGTACCCTCTGACTCTCCCAGGTCACCGCTGACACTCCAGGTACACCATGACCTGCCAGGTGCACCTCCAGACACTGACAGGTGCACCTCAGACACTCCCAGGTACACCTCTGACTCCCAGGTACACCTCTGACATGGCAGGTGCACCTCTGGCACTCCAGGTATACCTCTGACACTCCTAGGTACACCTCCGATACTCCCAGGTACCTCAGACACTCCCAGGACACTTCTGACACTCCCAGGTACACCTCAGACACTCCCAGGTACACCACTGACACTCAGGTACACCCTCAGACACTCCCAGGTACACCTCTGACACTTCCAGGTACACCTCTGACACTCCCAGGTACACCTCTGACACTCCCAGGTACACCTCTGACACTCCAGGTACACCTCCAGACACTCCCAGGTACACCTCTGACACTCCCAGGTACTCCTCTGGCAGTCCAGGTTACACCTCTGACACTCCCAGATATTTCTGACTTTCCAGGTACACCCCTGACTTCCCATTACACCACTGACACTCCCAGGTACCTCCGACCTCCCAGGTACCTCCTGACACTTCGAGGGTGCACCTCAGACACTCCCAGGTACACCGCCGATACTCACAGGTACACCCCTGACCTCCCAGGTGCACCACTGACAATCCCAGGTACACCCCTGACACTCCCAGGTACACCTCAGACACTCCCAGGTACACCTCGAACACTCCCAGGTACACCTCAGACATTCCCAGGTGCACCTCTGACACTCCCAGGTACACACCTCTGGCTTGCTCCTGGTACGCACCCCTGCCACTCCCAGGTACACCACCTGACACTCCCAGGTACACCTCTGGCACTCCCAGGTACACCTCCTGACAACCCCAGGTACAGCTCCTGACACTCCCAGGTACCCCCTTTGACACTCCCAGGTACACCTCAGACACTCCCAGGTGCACCTCTGACACTCCCAGGTACACCTCTGACACTGGGGTGCATGGCTGCCAGGCACTCCTGACACTCCCAGGTAAACCTCCTGCTCCCAGGTACACCTCTGACACTCCCAGGTACACCTCTGACACTCCCAGGTACACCTCTGACACTTCCAAGGTACACCACCTGACATTCCAGGTTGCACCTCAGACCCTCCCAGGTACACCTCTGACACTCCAGGTACACCACCTGACCTCCCAGGTACCTCCTGACACTTCCAGGTACACCTCTGACACTCCCAGGTACACCTCTGAGTGCTCCCAGGTACTCCTGTGCTCCCAGGTACACCTCTGGCCTCCCAGGTACCTCTGACCTCCCAGGTACCTCTGACACTCCCTAGGTACACCTCCAGACTTTCCCAGGTACACCTCTGACACTCCTAGGTACCTCAGACACTCCCAGGTACATTTCTGACACTTCCAGGTACACCTCAGACACTCCCAGGTACACCACTAACTCCCAGGTACACCCTGACACTCCCAGGTACACCACTGACACTCCCAGGTACCTCAGACACTCCCAGGTACACCTCTGAGCACTTCAGGTGCACACCTCAGACACTCCCAGATACACCCGCCGATACTCACAGGTACACCCCTGACACTCCCAGGTACACCATTGACAATCCCAGGTACACCCTGACACTCCAGGTACACCTCTGACACTCCCAGGTACACCTCTGACACTCCCAGTTACACCTCCGACTCTCCCAGTTACACCCCTGACCTCCCAGGTACACCTCTGACACTCCCAGGTACACCTCTGACACTACCAGGTACACCTCTACACACTCGCAGGTACACCTCTGACACTCCCAGGTACACCTCTGACACTCCAGGTACACCTCAGACACTCCCAGGTATGCCTCCTGACACTCCCAGGTACACCTCCGATACTCTGGTACACCCCTGACACTCCCAGGTACACCATTGACAATCCCAGGTACACCCCTGACACTCCCAGGTACACCTCTCGACACTCCCAGGTACACCTTGACACTCCCAGGTACACCTCCGACACTCCCAGTTACACCCGTGACACTCCCAGGTACACCTTTGACACTCCCAGGTACACCTTTGATACTCCCAGGTACACCTTTGACACTCCCAGGTACACCTCTGATACTCCCAGGTACATCTCTGACACTCCCAGTTACACCGCTGACACTCCCAGGTACACCTCAGACACTCCCAGGTACACCACTGACACTCCCAGGTACACCTGACACCCAGGTACACCACTGACACTCCCAGGTACTCAGACACTCCCAGGTACCTCTGACACTTCGAGGTACACCTCTGACACTTCCAGGTACACCTCTGGCACTCCCAGGTACACCAATGACACTACCAGGTACCTCTGACACTCCGAGGTAGTCCTCCTGAAGCTCCCAGGTACCTGACGCTCCCAGGTACACCTCCGACACTCCCAGGTACCTCTGACACTCCCAGGTGCCCTCTGACTCTCCCAGGTACACCGCTGAGCCTCCCAGGTACACCCTGACACTGCCAGGTACACCTCAGACACTGACAGGTGCACCTCAGACACTCCCAGGTACACCTCTGTCACTCCCAGGTGCAACTCTGACACTCCCAGGTACACCTCAGACACTCCCAGGTACACCTCAGACACTCCCAGGTACATTCAGACATTCCCAGGTGCACCTCTGACACTCCAGGTACACCTCTGACACTCCCTAGTTTGCCTACAGACCTCCCAGGTACACCACTGACACTCCCAGGTACACCTCTGGCACTCCCAGGTACACTCTGACAGCCCCAGGTACAACTCTGACCTCCCCTGGTACACTGACTCCCAGGTACACCTCAGACACTCCCATGTACACCTCTGACACTGCCAGGTACACCTCTGACATTGGGAGGCCTGGCCTTGACCTCCCAGGTACACCTCTGACACACCAGGTAAACCTCCGATACTCCCAGGTACACCTTTGACACTCCCAGGTACACCTCGGACACTCCCATGTACACCTCTGTGCCAGGTACACCACTGACACTGGCAGGTACACCTCTGACACTCCCAGGTACACCTCTGACACACCCAGGTACACCTCGATACTTCCAGGTACACCCTGACACTCCCAGGTGCATCTCTGACACTCCCAGATACTCTGACACTCCCAGACTCAGACACTCCCAGGACATTTCTGGCTTCCAGGTACACCTCTGACACTTCCAGGTACACCTCTGACCTCCCAGGTACACCAGCCCAGCCTCCAGGTACTCACCTGACAGTCCAGTTACACCTCTGACACTCCCAGGTACACCTCTGACACTCCCAGGTACTCCTCTGATGCTCCCAGGTACTCCCCTGACACTCTCAGGTACACGTCAGACTCTCCCAGGTACACCTCTGACACTCCCAGGTACACCTCTGACACTCCCAGGTACACCCCTGACACTCCCAGGTACACCTCCGACACTCCCAGGTACACCTCAGACACTCCCAGGTACACCTCTGACACTGCCAGGTACATCTCTGACACTGCCAGGTACACCCTTGACACTCCCAGGTACACCTCTGACCTCCCAGGTCACACCTTTGACACTCCCATTACACCTCCGACACTCCCAGGTACCTCTGACTCTCCCAGGTACACCTCTGACACTGGCGGGTACACCTCTGGCACTCGGTATGCCTCTGACACACCTAGGTACACCTCCGATACTCCCAGGTACACCTGACACTCCCAGGTACACCGCTGACACTCCCAGGTGCACCCCTGACACTCCCAGGTACACCTCTGACCTCCCAGGTACACCTCTGTCATTCCCAGGTACACCTCTGACACTCCCAGGTGCACCACCCCAACTCTCCCTAGGGCACCTCAGACCTCCCAGGTACACCAGTGACACTCCCAGGTACACCTCTGACACTCCCAGGTACACCTCTGACACTTCCAGGTACACTCGACACTCTGGGTACACCTCAGGCTCCCCAGGTACACCTCTGACACTCTCAGGTACCTCAGACACTCCCGGTACATTTCTGACACTTCCAGGTCACCTCAGACACTCCCAGGTACCCTCAGACACTCCAAGTTTCCTCTGGCCTCCCAGGTACACCACCGCACTCCCAGGTACCTCTGACACTCCCAGGTGCTCCTCTGACCTCCCAGGTACACCTCAGACACTCCCAGGTACCTCTGACCTCCCAGGTACCTCTGACACTCCCTAGGTACACCTCAGACACTCCCAGGTACACCTCTGGCCTCCTAGGTACACCTTGAACACTCCCAGGTACATTTCACACCTTCCAGGTGCCTCAGACACTCCCAGGTACACCACTGAACTCCCAGGTACCTCCTGACACTCCCAGGTACACCACTGACACTCCCAGGTACACCTCAGACACCTCCCAGGTACACCTCTGACACTTCAGGTACACCTCTGACACTTCAGGTACACCTCCTGACCTCCCAGGTACACCCCTGACCTCCCAGGTACACCTCTGACACTCCTAGGTACACCTCAGACACTCCCAGGTACATTTGACACTTCCAGGTACACCTCAGACACTCCCAGGTACACCATGACACTCCCAGGTACACCCCTAACTCCAGGTGCACCACTGATGCTCCCAGGTACACCTGAACACTCCCAGGTACACCTGACACTTCGAGGTACACCTCTGACACTTCAGGTACACCTCTGACACTCCCAGGTACACCAGTGAGCACTACCAGGTACCTCCCAACTTGCTCGAGGGTAGTCCTCTGGGCTCCCAGGTACTCCTCTGACGCTCCCAGATACACCTCTGACACTCCCAGGTACACCTCTGACATTCCCAGGTACCCTCTGACTCTCCCAGGTACACCCTGACACTCCCAGGTACACCACAGCACTGCCAGGTACACCTCCAGACACTGACAGGTACACCTCAGACACTCCCAGGTACCTCTGACTCTCCAGGTACACCTCTGACTGGCAGGTACACCTCTGGCACTCCAGGTATGCCTCTGACACACCTAGGTACACCTCCCGATACTCCCGGTACCTCTGACTTGCTCCCAGGTACACCACTGGCCTCCCAGGTACACCTCAGACACTCCCAGATACACCACCAGCCTCCCACAGGTACACCTCCAGCCTCCCAGGTACACCTGACACTCCCAGGTACACCTCAGACACTCCCAGGTACACCTCTGACACTTCAGGTACACCTCTGACACTTCCAGTTACATCTCTGACCTCCCAGGTCACCAGCCAACTTTCTGGGTACACCTCTGACACTCCAG
>NW_024729378.1:0-15357 GCF_018991925.1 Homarus americanus | reverse complement strand
CCTGCCTGCCTGTGTGATGTAGTCGTGGCCAGAATTAGGTTAGGATACAGACACATCTGGCTAGTTAGTAACGCTGTACCCATACCGGAACACTCAGCATGTAAACTTGGTGATACACCTTTAAAGCACTACTATATTATTGAATGGGACACTGTCAAAGACTTCAGGCCACCTCACTTATTGTATCTTGAACTATGTCATTACTTCATTGAGGACATTACATTCTTGCTGTTTATCCCAAATTGGCTAGCTTGCCCACACTGATTAGTCTACAATTACAATATGACTCCAATGTATGCTGCTGGTAAATGTGTACTGTCAATGAACCAGAGTGAAAATAAGGTCGCCTCCCTTGCTGCTGCTTCTGCGCCCTTCTAAGTCCCGTTTAAGTCCCCCACCCCAGGCCCCCACAACCGCCCTTCACATCTACACCATTCTAAAACAATTTCACTCAATTTCCACAGAGTGTTATCCTGCAAAACGTTGATGTCGTATATTTCTCTCTTTAAGTGATATCCTGTGGCTCCGAAAGGAGCCTGTTTGGTTAGGTTGTCTTGTGTGAACGAACCTTGGGTTCTTATTTCTTCTCTGTCTTCTTGGGGAGGAGCACAGCTTGGATGTTAGGAAGGACACCCCCTTGGGCAATGGTGACTCCAGACAGGAGCTTGTTCAGCTCCTCGTCATTGCGAATGGCAAGCTGAAGATGACGCGGGATAATGCGGGTCTTCTTGTTGTCGCGGGCGGCGTTACCGGCCAGCTCGAGCACTTCTGCTGCCAGGTACTCCATGACGGCTGCAAGGGACACAGGTGCACCTGCACCAACACGCTCAGCATAGTTGCCTTTACGCAAGAGACGGTGGATCCTACCCACGGGGAACTGGAGTCCGGCCCTGCTAGAACGGGACTTTGACTTGCCCTTCACCTTGCCTCCCTTGCCGCGTCCTGACATGTTGCTGCTGCTGCTTTTCGTGATAGGAGTTAAATTTCCGCCCGCCACCTTGGTCTTTTATACCAAGCTCAGGATCAGGCCAGGTGGCCGTCTCGCGGACCCAACCAATGTAAGAGAGCCGTAGCTGCAGCCAGTCTGATCCTGAGCGGCCCGCTCGGTATATAAGGAAAAGTTAGTCGGGCCAGTTTTCAATTCTCTCGCTCCGCGCCACGAGTAACTGTGCCGCCATGCCTCCCAAAACTTCCGGAAAGGCTGCCAAGAAGGCTGGAAAGGCCCAGAAGGCCATTGCCAAGGGTGACAAGAAGAAGAAGCGCAGGAGGAAGGAAAGCTACAGCATCTACATCTACAAGGTACTGAAGCAAGTGCACCCCGACACAGGAGTCTCCTCCAAAGCTATGTCCATCATGAACTCTTTCGTGAACGACATCTTCGAGCGCATCGCTGCCGAAGCTTCCCGCCTGGCGCACTACAACAAACGCTCCACCATTACAAGTCGGGAAATCCAGACAGCTGTCCGACTCTTGCTGCCCGGTGAACTGGCCAAGCATGCCGTGTCTGAGGGCACCAAGGCTGTCACCAAGTACACCTCTTCCAAGTAAGAGGTTACTTGTGCACAACAAACACGCCATCCCACTACTACAACTTAATCGGCTCCATCGGAGCCACAGTTACATGTTAAAGAGACAGTTACCGACAGTGATATATTGAGAGGGAAATAAAAAAAAAAAATTATAATAATCTGCATTCTCTATTGGCGTAGAAACAGGACTAAATCGAAACATAATAAATAAATAAATAAATTCTGCGTGGAGTACTTTTACACCCACTGCAAAGTGACATACATGGAGTGTGTTTGGGCTTCATTTCATGTTTGCAGCACGCCTATTTCATGTAAACAATTTATTTTATTTTATTGTATTTTATTGTATTTTCTTTTATTTTATTTATTTATTTACTTACTTATTCTTTATACATTTATTTGTTACTAGCTCTTGTTTGTTGCACCCACCCACCTCCCGAATTGATGACCTACTATACATTCGTGCCTGCACGAATGTTACCAACTTACCGTTAGGCGATTTGGGTAACCGAAATTAACGCTCTCCTACCACCAACCATTTCGATTGTCATGAAAATTATCTTCAGAACAGTTCTTTGGCCCTGAGAAGGGCCGAGTTATAGATGTCTGGTAGGTTTTGTTGTGCTTTTTCTTTTTCCCCAAGGAAGAGGACTTAAGCACGCTCTCCGCGGATGCGCCGGGCCAGCTGGATGTCCTTGGGCATGATGGTAACGCGCTTGGCGTGAATGGCACACAGGTTGGTGTCCTCGAAAAGACCCACCAGGTAAGCCTCAGAGGCTTCCTGCAGAGCCATGACGGCAGACGACTGGAAGCGCAGGTCAGTCTTGAAATCCTGGGCGATCTCACGCACCAGGCGCTGGAAGGGCAGCTTCCTGATGAGTAGCTCTGTGCTCTTCTGGTAACGACGGATCTCACGAAGGGCGACGGTTCCGGGCCTGTAACGATGGGGCTTCTTGACACCACCGGTGGCTGGGGCGGACTTGCGAGCTGCCTTGGTGGCAAGCTGCTTCCGTGGAGCCTTGCCTCCAGTGGACTTGCGGGCAGTCTGTTTAGTACGGGCCATCTCGACGACGAAATAGTAAATACGGGCGGCCTGGCAGGCGGGCGGGCTTATATACAGACATTCTCCACCTCAGTGGCCACCTCATTGGCCACGAGTGCCGCATGCGTCATCCGCAAGCTACGCCCCACCTCCAAGAGGGAGGGACGGCCTTGGATGAACGATACTACCGCTGCGTCCACAGCACGCCACCTACTCCCACCAAACCGTGGGCGAAGCCACACCAGGACCACCTGTAGTAGCAACCACAACAACATGACTGGACGAGGCAAAGGAGGCAAGGGACTTGGAAAGGGTGGCGCCAAGCGTCATCGTAAGGTGCTTCGTGACAACATCCAGGGTATCACCAAGCCCGCCATTCGTCGTCTAGCTCGGCGTGGAGGTGTTAAACGTATATCCGGCCTCATCTACGAGGAGACCCGCGGCGTCCTCAAGGTGTTTCTGGAGAACGTCATCCGTGACGCCGTCACCTACACCGAGCACGCAAAAAGGAAGACCGTCACCGCCATGGATGTGGTGTATGCCCTGAAACGGCAGGGCCGCACCCTTTATGGTTTTGGTGGTTAATCAACCTGATGGACGGGCGCACACCACCCACCACCACCACGACAAACAAATATACGGACCTAATTTTAGGTCCACATTTAAATCGCTAAAGAGTTGGTTAGACACTGAGTAAATCTTTGAAAATATATCCAATAACATGATCCTCTCTAATTCTGGACTTGTGGTATGAGTATAGGTTGTGCGTGAACGTGTTGGAACCACTTCCTAGTAATTGTCAGTCAGTCAGTCAACATTCACCTAACCTCCAGGTACCTCACCTAACTTCCTGTAGCGTCACCGAACCTCACGAAATGTAACCCAATGTAGTTTATAATCTATCCTAACATGACATAACATAACCACGCACTATATTACTTCGGTAAGAGTAATGAGTTTTAATACGCAAAGTTGCAGTTATCATTCATTCATACATACATACATACATACATACATAACATGCTAGTGGCAGGGGGGATTGAAGTGAATTTTAGGAGGATAGAATAGGTGCAGTGGCTAAACAGCGCTTGCGTGAGGGACTTTAAGCAGCAACTCGCCTGGATGCGGCAGGATAGAGTCAGGTCAAGCGTCCGGTGCATGTTGGGTTCCGCCATGGTTTCTCAGTGTTTGGTCGGCTTGATTGTGTGTGTGTTGTTTTCTTGTTTGGAGGAAATGTCTTGGTATTCTTCTTCTTAGCTTGAAGTTGATTTTCTTCTAACTCTTCTCCTCTTGTTGTTCGTCTTCCTCGTGTCTGCTATCATTCTGTAAAGACTCTATATATGTATGTAGGTATGAGTGAGTAACAGTTGCCGGTTACAGTGATACTTCATATTCGCTGGTGTTGTACTGTATGGCTTCGGTATTTCTTAATATACAAACGGCACCGTTAGGTGATTGAGGTATTTAAAAACCAGCCTACATTACTTATATATAGACATAAATAATGTGGCTTGGACAATAATGACGACTACTCTCTCCTACCTTCCCCAAACAAGGGCTTTTCGAAAGTATACATTGGACACAAATGACTTAGTACATCATACATTGGTGGTTTAACAAAAGCCCTCATTAGAGAAAGGTGAAGGAGCACACAGTGAACATACAGATTGATGTTTGCACGCGTAGATAATGTAAGGTGAGATGTTAAACACCAGACACGTAGTGTAGTAACTCCCTCACAGATGGCGTTATGAGGGGCCTGATGATGTAGCAGTTACCTCACAGATGGTGTTATGAGGAACTTCACATGATGATGCTGTAGCAAAACATTCACTACGTGGTGTCGTAGCATCTTGGGGACACCACGTGGTCGACATGACTCACTCATTCAAGTGGGTGAGGTGTGGTCCCAGGCCTCTCTATCGTGGAGTCTCAGGGGAAGTATAACTGGGTACCTGGGACCTCACTGTGTGAAGGTGGTTAGCTAGCTTGGGTAAGACTCAACTGCCGAGTTGTTTTTCACTGAGTTAAGCACTGTTCACCACTATTCATCACTGGTTCCATTCCTTTGCCAAATGAGATAGTACCTTATGGCAAGAACTTGTTGATAGTCCGGTGGGGAGGAGGGTTCAGGGGAGTGAGTTGGTATCGGACAACATATAAATAATAATAATAATAATAATTAACGGTTTATTGAAAGTGCTTGGCAGCCAGAAGGCTGAAAATATACAGTTACATATTTGGGGAATGGGTTACGAATTACAAATAATATACAAGTAACATGAGTGACACAAATAAGACATATAATAACTAGCTGGGGAAAAGCTCAAACTACAGTTCATTTCAACATAGTGACAGTGCAAGGAGTAGTGTTTACTGGGAGTGAGTACACTGATTTATTACAAGTTATCGATAATTTTTACAATGGTTGGGACTGGGCTGTTCTTATAGCGATCAGTTCGTGCACGTATGGGCTGGGCTGGATGCGGTTGTGGTGTCGAAGAGCAATTCTCGGACTAGGGATCTCAGGTGGTAGTAGGAGCCGGTGTCGGGGATGGTGTAGAAGCTTCTTACCAAATTTGCAGATGAGGTCGTGGTGATGGTCAGTGAGAGTCTAAAGGGTCAGTGTGTTGAGCGCTTCTTGATATGTGGAGTAGGAAGGGTAGAGAATAATCTTGCATGGCCTCTTTTGCACTTTTTCGAGGTGTTTACGTTGTGTGGCATTTAGGGAGGAAGACCAGGTGGAGGAGGCATAGGTGAACTTGGGAAGTATGAATGTTGTGTAAACACTGAGGAGCTCGTGTGCAGGAACACCGAGGGACTTGAGTCGGCGTAGGAGGTGGAGACGGAAACTGGAGGATTTGATAACTTCACTGACGTGTGGTTTCTAATTTAGTTTGTTGTCTATATGTATGTATGTGTGTGTGTGTGTGTGTGTGTGTGTGTGTGTGTGTGTGTGTGTGTGTATACTACTGTACTTTTTAGATCCTCCTACGCAACCTAACCTATTATAGTTAAGTATAGTAGGCTATACACTATTTTGTTAGTATGTGTTATAAAATGAAATTGCATGTTATTATTATTAATATTATTATTATTAATATTATTATTATTATTATTATTATTAGTAGTAGTAGTAGTATTATTATTATTATTATTATTGTTATTATTATTACATGCTAATATAATACTAAGTTGCCCGCCAGATTTCCTCAGAGATGGGAGGAGCACATTGGCGGCGGTGTTGTTTATACTCCGCCCGATTACTGATTCCTATTCACCGAGCCAGAGCTGGCGGGCGGCGTGTTATGTGCCACGTTTTGTTTCCCATTGGGCGTACCGCTCAGCTGGGGAGTAGGAGATTTCATAAAAAGAAAGTTTGAGTGGAGAGCACACCTTTTCCTTCACATACAGTTATCTTAGACCATCTACTAGTATAATAGTTTGCACAAAAATACTCTACACTCTTTCTAGGTTATTGTTATGTTGTTTTTTTTTTTTTTTACTTCTCATCAGATTGTGCATTCAACTAATATACACTATTAGTGTGTTTATTATTATGTTTTATAGTATTATTTCGTATAATATTGGGTAACACAATTATAGTCACTAGTATAGTATATTATTGGGGGTTTATAGCAGTTTGTGGTCTAATAGTATCATGCTTTATGAGTGGTGTTCTATGTAGTGATGATTAGGCAATAAAATATGCTTTGGGTGTTTATAGCAGTTTTTGTGGTCTACTAGTATCATGCTTTGTGGGTGGTGTTCTATGTAGTGATGATTAGGCAATAAAATATGCTTTGGGTGTTTATAGCAGTTTTTGTGGTCTACTAGTATCATGCTTTATGGGTGGTGTTCTATGTAGTGATGATTAGGCCATAAAATATGCTTTTGGTTTATTGCTAACAAAATATACTTTGCTCTACCGCTGTCGTGCAAAACATGGTGAAACTTACATACACCGTTAATAAAGTATTCATGGAAGAAGAAGAAGAAGAAGAAGAAGAAGAAGAAGAAGTACGAGGAAGAATTGTGGAGGGAATGAACAGTGAGACAATGTAAAGCCTCCGGGATGGCGGCAGCGTTTCTGTTATTAATATATAATAAGACAATAGGAAAATATGTTGTTGTCTCTACCTGTATTATTACCTTTGCGATAGCATGGTTCAATTTGGGGAGGACAGAGGAAGGAGCAGGAGGTTAGGAAGGGAGAGATAGTGTCTGTGATCCTCGGGTCACCACTCCTCGGATTGTGTCAGTTCAAGTTTAGAAGCTCCAACAACTTTCCCTGAATACGAATTCGCAACCTTTCGATTTACAACAGGTACCTACTTACTGCTACAGTAGGTAGGTGAACAGGGACCAAGGGGGCTAGGAATAGTGTCCAAACAACTTGCTCCTGCCTGCCTGTGTGATGTAGTCGTGGCCAGAATTAGGTTAGGATACAGACACATCTGGCAAGTTAGTAACGCTGTACCCATACCGGAACACTCAGCATGTAAACTTTGTGATACACCTTTAAAGCACTATATTATTGAATGTGACACTGTCAAAGACTTCAGGCCACCTGACTTATTGTATCTTGAACTATGTCATTACTTCATTGAGGACATTACATTCTTGCTGTTTATCCCAAATTGGCTAGCTAGCCCACACTGATTAGTCTACAATTACAATATGACTCCAATGTATGCTGCTGGTAAATGTGTACTGTCAATGAACCAGAGTGAAAATAAGGTCGCCTCCCTGGCTCCTGCTGCTTCTTGCGCCCTTCTAAGTCCCGTTTAAGTCCCCCACCCCAGGCCCCCACAACCGCCCTTCACATCTACACCATTCTAAATCAATTTCACTCTATTTCCACAATACTATGCTAATTACACGTAAAATAGAGTGTTATCCTGCAAAACGTTGATGTCGTATATTTCTCTCTTTAAGTGATATCCTGTGGCTCCGAAAGGAGCCTGTTTGGTTAGGTTGTCTTGTGTGAACGAACCTTGGGTTCTTATTTCTTCTCTGTCTTCTTGGGGAGGAGCACAGCTTGGATGTTAGGAAGGACACCCCCTTGGGCAATGGTGACTCCAGACAGGAGCTTGTTCAGCTCCTCGTCATTGCGAATGGCAAGCTGAAGATGACGCGGGATAATGCGGGTCTTCCTGTTGTCGCGGGCGGCGTTACCGGCCAGCTCGAGCACTTCTGCTGCCAGGTACTCCATGACGGCTGCAAGGTACACAGGTGCACCTGCACCAACACGCTCAGCATAGTTGCCTTTACGCAAGAGACGGTGGATCCTACCCACGGGGAACTGGAGTCCGGCCCTGCTAGAACGGGACTTTGACTTGCCCTTCACCTTGCCTCCCTTGCCGCGTCCTGACATGTTGCTGCTGCTGCTTTCGTGACAGGAGTTAACCTCCGCCCGCCACCTTGGTCTTTTTTATACGCAAGCTCAGATCAGGCCAGGTACGTCTCGCGGACCCAACCAATGTAAGAGAGCCGTAGCTGCAGCCAGTCTGATCCTGAGCGGCCCGCTCGGTATATAAGGAAAAGTTAGTCGGGCCAGTTTTCAATTCTCTCGCTCCGCGCCACGAGTAACTGTGCCGCCATGCCTCCCAAAACTTCCGGAAAGGCTGCCAAGAAGGCTGGAAAGGCCCAGAAGGCCATTGCCAAGGGTGACAAGAAGAAGAAGCGCAGGAGGAAGGAAAGCTACAGCATCTACATCTACAAGGTACTGAAGCAAGTGCACCCCGCCACAGGAGTCTCCTCCAAAGCTATGTCCATCATGAACTCTTTCGTGAACGACATCTTCGAGCGCATCGCTGCCGAGGCTTCCCGCCTGGCGCACTACAACAAACGCTCCACCATTACAAGTCGGGAAATCCAGACAGCTGTCCGACTCTTGCTGCCCGGTGAACTGGCCAAGCATGCCGTGTCTGAGGGCACCAAGGCTGTCACCAAGTACACCTCTTCCAAGTAAGAGGTTACTTGTGCACAACAAACACGCCATCCCACTACTACAACTTAATCGGCTCCATCGGAGCCACAGTTACATGTTAAAGAGACAGTTACCGACAGTGATGTATTGAGAGGGAAATAAAAAAAAATATTTAATAATCTGCATTCTCTATTGGCGTAGAAACAGGACTAAATCGAAACATAATAAATAAATAAATAAATAAATTCTGCGTGGAGTAGTTTCACACCCACTGCAAAGTGACATACCTGGAGTGTGTTTGGGCTTCATTTCTTGTTTGCAGCACGCCTATAACATGTAAACAATTTATTTCATTTTATTTTATTGTATTTTCTTTTATTTTAGTTATTTATTTATTGTTTATATATTTATTTGTTACTAGCTCTTGTTTGTTGCACCCACCCACCTCCCGAATTGATGACCTACTATACAATCGTGCCTGCACGAATGTTACCAACTTACCGTTAGGCGATTTGGGTACCCGAAATTAACGCTCTCCTACCACCAACC
Organism: Homarus americanus; assembly: GCF_018991925.1. NCBI lineage: Eukaryota > Metazoa > Arthropoda > Malacostraca > Decapoda > Nephropidae > Homarus > Homarus americanus. The sequence continues at coordinate 6,305 of NW_024729378.1, read as the reverse complement.
ATTTCGATTGTCATGAAAATTATCTTCAGAACAGTTCTTTGGCCCTGAGAAGGGCCGAGTTATAGATGTCTGGTAGGTTTTGTTGTGCTTTTTGTTTTTCCCCAAGGAAGAGGACTTAAGCACGCTCTCCGCGGATGCGCCGGGCCAGCTGGATGTCCTTGGGCATGATGGTAACGCGCTTGGCGTGAATGGCACACAGGTTGGTGTCCTCGAAAAGACACACCAGGTAAGCCTCAGAGGCTTCCTGCAGAGCCATGACGGCAGACGACTGGAAGCGCAGGTCAGTCTTGAACTTGGCGATCTCACGACCAGGCGCTGGAAGGGCAGCTTCCTGACGAGCAGTTTCTGTGCTCTTCTGGCAACGACGGATCTCACGTAAGGGCGACGGTTCCGGGCCTGTAACGATAGTTTTGACACTACCGGTGGCTGGGCGGACTTGCGGAAGGCCTTGCGGCAAGTTGCTCAGGAGCCTGCTCCAGTGACTTGGCAGTCTGTTTAGTACGGGCCATCTCGACGACGAAATAGTAAATACGGGCGGCCTGGTTGTTGTTGTTGTATAGATTGTCGGACCGTAGTCCGACACGGGCCTTTGCCTATAGGCGGCCCGTTTGGTGGTTCCGGCTGGAGCTCCAGGAGCAGCCAGACCGGATTGGGATTGGAGGTGGTCCCACCTGCAGATTGGAGGGATACTGCAGGTTGCAAGTGTGAGCGGACCCCCGATCAGTGGACGCTTACCACCAGCCCCCACTCTTGGACGTGGTCAGCTTCGGAGTGGCGCGCCCCCCGAACTGGGGTCTGCACTTGCTGGGAGAGGATGCTTTCTAAGCTATCTGGGTGGTGGGTATCGTGTGATGACCCGGAGTAGGTGGTGAATGTGGTCTGTATGGGCCTTTCGGGTTAGAGTGGCTGCTGGTGTTGTGTGTGTTTCTTGGGAGATTTGAGTTCTGTTTCGGAGGCTTTGTGTGACCTCGCAATCGAGGAGATAGTGTTCAAGTGGGTTGGCTGCTGGCTCCTGACAGTAGGTGCATTCCATGACGTCATTTCCGATCATCTGCCAGGAGCACTTGTACCCTAGTCGTAGTCGGTGAAGGCTGACTTGGGTTTGTCTTGGAGTTTTCTTGTCTGCGAAAGGTGGTTCCCCTTTTGTGGCCGCCAGGTACCATTTGGCTGATTGGGAACCAGCGTTGAGTGCATGAAGGAAGCTCTTTTGATGTGGAGCTTGGTAGTCTTTCTGAGGTGATTCTTGATCTGTTGCACACTTGCTGGAACTTGGATGTGTACGGTACTGGAGCGTGTAGCTGCCTTGGCTGCTTCGTCTGCCACGTCGTTTCCTCCGATCCCTACATGACTGGGAATCCAGTGTAAGACGACTGGTCGGTTTTGGCTTTGGAATTCCTGTAGCTGAAAAGGAGGACTCGATTACTGATTCCTATTCACCGAGCCAGAGCTGGCGGGCGGCGTGTTATGTGCCACGTTTTGTTTCCCATTGGGCGTACCGCTCAGCTGGGGAGTAGGAGATTTCATTAAAGAAAGTTTTGAGTGAGAGCACACCTTTTCTTCACATACAGTTATCTTTAGACTATCTAATAGTATAATAGTTTGCACAAAAATATTTACACTTTTCTAGGTTATTGTTATGTTGTTTTTTTTTTTACTCTCATCAGATTGTGCATTCAACTAATATACACTATTAGTGTGTTTATTATTATGTTTTATAGTATTATTTCGTATAATATTGGGTAACACAATTAGAGTCACTAGTATAGTATATTATTGTGGTTTATAGCAGTTTGTGGTCTAATAGTATCATGCTTTATGAGTGGTGTTCTATGTAGTGATGATTAGGCAATAAAATATGCTTTGGGTGTTTATAGCAGTTTTTGTGGTCTACTAGTATCATGCTTTATGGGTGGTGTTCTATGTAGTGATGATTAGGCCATAAAATATGCTTTTGGTTTATTGCTAACAAAATATACTTTGCTCTACCGCTGTAGTGAAAAACATGGTGAAACTTACATACACCGTTAATAAAGTATTGATGGAAGAAGAAGAAGAAGAAGAAGAAGAAGAAGAAGAAGAAGAAGAAGAAGAAGAAGAAGAAGTAAGAGGAAGAATTGTGGAGGGAATGAACAGTGAGACAATGTAAAGCCTCCGGGATGGCGGCAGCGTTTCTGTTATTAATATATAATAAGACAATAGGAAAATATGTTGTTGTCTCTACCTGTATTATTACCTTTGCGATAGCATGGTTCAATTTGGGGAGGACAGAGGAAGGAGCAGGAGGTTAGGAAGGGAGAGATAGTGTCTGTGATCCTCGGGTCACCACTCCTCGGATTGTGTCAGTTCAAGTTTAGAAGCTCCAACAACTTTCCCTGAATACGAATTGGCAACCTTTCGATTTACAACAGGTACCTACTTACTGCTACAGTAGGTAGGTGAACAGGGACCAAGGGGGCTAGGAAGAGTGTCCAAACAACTTGCTCCTGCCTGCCTGTGTGATGTAGTCGTGGCCAGAATTAGGTTAGGATACAGACACATCTGGCTAGTTAGTAACGCTGTACCCATACCGGAACACTCAGCATGTAAACTTTGTGATACACCTTTAAAGCACTATATTATTGAATGTGACACTGTCAAAGACTTCAGGCCACCTCACTTATTGTATCTTGAACTATGTCATTACTTCATTGAGGACATTACATTCTTGCTGTTTATCCCAAATTGGCTAGCTAGCCCACACTGATTAGTCTACAATTACAATATGACTCCAATGTATGCTGCTGGTAAATGTGTACTGTCAATGAACCAGAGTGAAAATAAGGTCGCCTCCCTGGCTCCTGCTGCTTCTTGCGCCCTTCTAAGTCCCGTTTAAGTCCCCCACCCCAGGCCCCCGCAGTACCCCTTCACATCTACAACATTCAAAAACAATTTCACTCAATTTCCACAATACTATGCTAATTACACGTAAAATAGAGTGTTATCCTGCAAAACGTTGATGTCGTATATTTCTCTCTTTAAGTGATATCCTGTGGCTCCGAAAGGAGCCTGTTTGGTTAGGTTGTCTTGTGTGAACGACCCTTGGGTTCTTATTTCTTCTCTGTCTTCTGGGGGAGGAGCACAGCTTGGATGTTAGGAAGGACACCCCCTTGGGCAATGGTGACTCCAGACAGGAGCTTGTTCAGCTCCTCGTCATTGCGAATGGCAAGCTGAAGATGACGCGGGATAATGCGGGTCTTCTTGTTGTCGCGGGCGGCGTTACCGGCCAGCTCGAGCACTTCTGCTGCCAGGTACTCCATGACGGCTGCAAGGTACACAGGGGCACCTGCACCAACACGCTCAGCATAGTTGCCTTTACGCAAGAGACGGTGGATCCTACCCACGGGGAACTGGAGTCCGGCCCTGCTAGAACGGGACTTTGACTTGCCCTTCACCTTGCCTCCCTTGCCGCGTCCTGACATGTTGCTGCTGCTGCTTTTCGTGATCGGAGTTAAATTTCCGCCCGCCACCTTGGTCTTTTATACTGCTTCAGGATCAGGCCAGGTGGGTTGTCCTGCGGACCCAAATCCAATGTGAAGAGAGCCGGTAGCTGCAGCCAGTTCGATCCTGAGCGGCCCGCTCGGTATATAAGGAAAAGGTAGTCGGGCCAGTTTTCAATTCTCGCGCTCCGCGCCACGAGTAACTGTGCCGCCATGCCTCCCAAAACTTCCGGAAAGGCTGCCAAGAAGGCTGGAAAGGCCCAGAAGGCCATTGCCAAGGGTGACAAGAAGAAGAAGCGCAGGAGGAAGGAAAGCTACAGCATCTACATCTACAAGGTACTGAAGCAAGTGCACCCCGACACAGGAGTCTCCTCCAAAGCTATGTCCATCATGAACTCTTTCGTGACCGACATCTTCGAGCGCATCGCTGCCGAGGCTTCCCGCCTGGCGCACTACAACAAACGCTCCACCATTACAAGTCGGGAAATCCAGACAGCTGTCCGACTCTTGCTGCCCGGTGAACTGGCCAAGCATGCCGTGTCTGAGGGCACCAAGGCTGTCACCAAGTACACCTCTTCCAAGTAAGAGGTTACTTGTGCACAACAAACACGCCATCCCACAACTACAACTTAATCGGCTCCTTCGGAGCCACAGTTACATGTTAAAGAGACAGTTACCGACAGTGATATATTGAGAGGGAAATAAATAAAAAAAAATTATAATAATCTGCATTCTCTATTGGCGTAGAAACAGGACTAAATCGAAACATTATAAATAAATAAATAAATTCTGCGTGGAGTACTTTTACACCCACTGCAAAGTGACATACATGGAGTGTGTTTGGGTTTCATTTCTTGTTTGCAGCAAGCCTATTTCATGTAAACAATTTATTTTATTTTATTTTATTTTTTTATTGCATTTTTCTTTTTTATTTTATTTTATTTATTTACTTTACTTATTCTTTATACATTTATTTGTTACTAGCTCTGCTTGCTGTGCGTTCCCACTCCACCTCCCCGAATTTATAGATTTTACTACATTCGTAGGGTTTGCACGACTGTTACCAACTTACCGTTAGGCGATTTGGGTAACCGAAATTAACGCTCTCCTACCACCAACCATTTCGATTGTCATGAAAATTATCTTCAGAACAGTTCTTTGGCCCTGAAAAGGGCCGAGTTATAGATGTCTGGTACGTTTTGTTGTGCTTTTTCTTTTTCCCCAAGGAAGAGGACTTAAGCACGCTCTCCGCGGATGCGCCGGGCCAGCTGGATGTCCTTGGGCATGATGGTAACGCGCTTGGCGTGAATGGCATGCGCTTGGTAGTCTCGAAAGACTCCAGACCAGGTAAGCCTCGCAGAAGCTCGTAGAGCTATGACGGCAGACGACTGGAAGCGAGGTCAGTCTTGAAATCCTGGGCGATCTCACGCGACCAGGCGCTGGAAGGGCAGCTTCTCTGATGAGCAGCTCTTGTGCTCTTCCGGTAACGACGATCTCAATGGCGGGCGACGTTCCGCCTGTAACGATGGGGCTTCTTGACACCACCGGTGGCTGGGGCGGACTTGCGAGCTGCCTTGGTGGCAAGCTGCTTCCGTGGAGCCTTGCCTCCAGTGGACTTGCGGGCAGTCTGTTTAGTACGGGCCATCTCGACGACGAAATAGTAAATACGGGCGGCCTGGCAGGCGGGCGGGCTTATATACAGACATTCTCCACCTCAGTGGCCACCTCATTGGCCACGAGTGCCGCATGCGTCATCCGCAAGCTACGCCCCACCTCCAAGAGGGAGGGACGGCCTTGGATGAACGATACTACCGCTGCGTCCACAGCACGCCACCTACTCCCACCAAACCGTGGGCGAAGCCATCACACTCTCTCTCCCTCACCATGAACGGATACGAGTTTGTTAACGTGGCGCGGATACGTCCGGACACGCCGATCTGCCCCAAGAAACTAAACCTCCTAGTTCTCCAGAAGTTTTTCGAAGCTAATGGGATCGTGGGGGTCACCAAGGTAGAACGCCTAAAGCTCCATGGTGACATCAAGATCACCTTCGCCGAGATGGGCATGCCCGCTCAACTCGCGGAGATCCCAGACATCAACGGCATTCCTTTTAAAATGTTTGCCTTCATGTGGGACAACTTGAAGCTGGGTGTAATCTCCCACGCCGAAATTGCCCACATGGACAAAGCAGAGCTGAGTGAGCTCCTCAAGGAGCAGCAGCTCCAAGTTGTGAAGAAGCTGTCCGACACCACTGCCCTCATCGGACACCACTCCACCCTACCCAAGGAAGCTCAACTGGCGCGGGTAACTATGCCAGTCAAGCCCTACTGCAGACCGAAACGGTGTTACAAATGCCAGCACTATGGACACACTGTAAACAAGTGTGAGGCGCAGGAAGACACCTGCTCCATGTGTGGCAGCCCTGGACACCGCTACACGGTCTGCCCCAACACAGAGAAAAAATGCGCTGCCTGTGGTGGCCCACACTCCTCCGCCGACCGGACCTGTCCCAGATGGAAGGAGGAATGCAGGGTAGCCAAGGCTCGTCTTGAGAAAAAACTGAGCTACAAAGAGGCCCTCCTTGCTGTACGCTCCCAAGAAAAGAAAAAACCAGCAGCAAAGAAAAACCAAGAAAAGAAAACTCAACAGAAGCAGCCCACCACACAGAACCAAGAACACCACGTGGCCCGTGGTGCTGAAGCCCACGCGGCCAGTGGTGCTGAAGCCCACGTGGTCAACCTCTCCCTCTCTGAATTCTTCCACACCTATGAGGACTTAAAATACGAGGAAGACGAACAAGAAGACCCAAACACAAACGAATGGACAATT